>NW_026919035.1:0-15304 GCF_032062105.1 Saccostrea cuccullata | reverse complement strand
CCGAACATCTTTCAATTTGCTTTCCTGGGGAGTAAATGCAATGTTTGTTTACATTTGAGCAATACACAGAAATACGCGGAAATAGCGGTTCTCGGTATAATAAGTATAATGTACCCTTACCATGTTGTGTTTCCCATTCAGAAATAAATGTTTACCATTAAATAAATCATTTAATCTTGATACATGATTGTTCACACATAAATTCACAGTGATTTCGCAGTGATTCATGTAAATTCGAAATGTGTGTCGAGTAGCGAACCCGACTTTCGCAGATTTTATTCTCATGTAAACAAACCGGCCAACCTGTCCAGCTCTTCTTGTAGACATGAATTAAATAACATTTCCTGATATATTTAAAACAGAAAGCAAGTGCAGAATATTTTTTATTAAACAACTTCTCATTATACACCAATCAGGTAAAGCAGCAATCTTTTCTGTCCGCGCAATCTTGTGCCACAGCTAGCATTATTAAGGTCTTCCGTCTTCAGCGGAAGACCTTACTGTTATTCTTAGGTTTCTTTTCCACTATTTTTATTATTGTTTTTTTTTTCTTACCGATTTTGTGCGCGCGATTTCTCGAGAACGGCTCGATCGATTTTTATGAAACTTTCAGGTCTGATAGAACATAAAAAAATCTAGATATATATTTCTTATTTTGATGACGTCACTTCCGGTCCGGAGATTTCTGCGATTTAGTGATTTTTAGAGGGTCACTTTGTCCGGCAGTTTTCTCAAAAAGCACTTAACACAGAAGCATGAAATTTTCAGTGATGCCAGAGCAACCTTTGGAGATGTGCACTAAGTATATCACAACTACCGGAAGTACGAAGTGTCGACGCTCGCTATGGCCCGAAAATAGTCCTACCGAGAATTTCAAAATTTTTAACACCATTTCTACGATAACTTTTTACCTAGAAATATTTTGTTAAAACATGTAGAACAAAAGAAGTGTAGAATTGCATGATCTTTCAAATGATATCCAAGAAAAAGGGCTGGCCCCTAAAATAAAGGATCCAGAGGGGCCAAAACGTTTTATCTGATATCTCAAAAAGTGTTGACAATTGCTTATGCATCATAGAAAGGAAGTTGTTCAAAATAATAAATAGCAGAGGCAGAGATCATTTAAAGTCGTTAAAATACCGTCACTTCCGGTCAGGCCGGAAGTATTTGTAAATGGCTCGTTTTTTGCACTCATAACCGTAAATGTCTATCAATCTCGATATCATCTTCTTCAGAATTAGACGGAAGACTTATTTGTTGCTTTGCAACAAGCTCGTCTAGTAAGAAATAACTTCTATCACCTTTCTGGGCATTAATCTCTCGCAATACCACTATTTATTCTGAATTTTAACCTTGTAAGTAGAGGCTCAATTTGCCAAAACAAATGACCTTGACCTTGAACTTGACCTTTGTCATTTGACCTTGACCTTTGACATTTGACCTTGACCTTTAAAAGTAATTCAAAATTCATATCCAAGCTTTAAAATACAAAACTTGCTTATTTATTATTCAACACCCCCCCCCCTTTTTATTAAACCAGAGTAACCTAGATTTCACCTCTTGAACTCATACGCCATCCGGTATCCACATAAAACTGCGGAAACATGTAGAAGAGACCTCAAAGAAAGTGTATTTAAAGTTTTACAGTGATCCTGCACATTATATAGAAGTTATAAATTTTCTCGGCAATAGAAAAAAAATACTGGAACGACGCATCAGCAACGTAGAATTTTTTTTTTAACGCATGCCAAATTTCTGGTTGACTTGTAAAAATCAGGAACATGTAGAAGAGACCTCAAAGAAAGTGTATTTAAAGTTTGTTTTTTTTTTCAGTGATCCTGCACATTATATAGAAGTTATAAATTTTCTCGGCAATAGAAAAAAAAATGGAACGACGCATCAGCAACGTAGAATTTTTTTTTTTTAACTCATGCCAAATTTCTGATTGACTTGTAATATTCAAGAACATGTAGAAAAGACCTCAAAGAAAGTGTATTCAAAGTTTTACAGTGATCCTGCTCATTATATAGAAGTTATAAATTTTCTCGGCAATTAAAAAAAAAAAAAAATTCAAACCTGGAACGACGCATCAGCAACGTAGAATATTTTTTGAAAACTCATGCTAAATTTCTGATTGACTTGTAATATTCAGGAACATGTAGAACAGATCACAGCAATATCTTCTGTGTAGTTTCACGGCCAAATTTTATAGGAAACAGAAATTATGAATTTTTACGGCATGAACATCTCATTTTTCGTGATGGAAATTTCCCGTGCAAATGATAAAACATGTCATAAAAAGCTTTTGTCGCCCAGTTTTTTTTTAATGTTCAAGTTGCACTAAATTCTACTAATATGATATGATATTTTAATACCGAACATCTTTCAATTTGCTTTCCTGGGGAGTAAATGCAATGTTTGTTTACATTTGAGCAATACACAGAAATACGCGGAAATAGCGGTTCTCGGTATAATAAGTATAATGTACCCTTACCATGTTGTGTTTCCCATTCAGAAATAAATGTTTACCATTAAATAAATCATTTAATCTTGATACATGATTGTTCACACATAAATTCACAGTGATTTCGCAGTGATTCATGTAAATTCGAAATGTGTGTCGAGTAGCGAACCCGACTTTCGCAGATTTTATTCTCATGTAAACAAACCGGCCAACCTGTCCAGCTCTTCTTGTAGACATGAATTAAATAACATTTCCTGATATATTTAAAACAGAAAGCAAGTGCAGAATATTTTTTATTAAACAACTTCTCATTATACACCAATCAGGTAAAGCAGCAATCTTTTCTGTCCGCGCAATCTTGTGCCACAGCTAGCATTATTAAGGTCTTCCGTCTTCAGCGGAAGACCTTACTGTTATTCTTAGGTTTCTTTTCCACTATTTTTATTATTGTTTTTTTTTCTTACCGATTTTGTGCGCGCGATTTCTCGAGAACGGCTCGATCGATTTTTATGAAACTTTCAGGTCTGATAGAACATAAAAAAATCTAGATATATATTTCTTATTTTGATGACGTCACTTCCGGTCCGGAGATTTCTGCGATTTAGTGATTTTTAGAGGGTCACTTTGTCCGGCAGTTTTCTCAAAAAGCACTTAACACAGAAGCATGAAATTTTCAGTGATGCCAGAGCAACCTTTGGAGATGTGCACTAAGTATATCACAACTACCGGAAGTACGAAGTGTCGACGCTCGCTATGGCCCGAAAATAGTCCTACCGAGAATTTCAAAATTTTTAACACCATTTCTACGATAACTTTTTACCTAGAAATATTTTGTTAAAACATGTAGAACAAAAGAAGTGTAGAATTGCATGATCTTTCAAATGATATCCAAGAAAAAGGGCTGGCCCCTAAAATAAAGGATCCAGAGGGGCCAAAACGTTTTATCTGATATCTCAAAAAGTGTTGACAATTGCTTATGCATCATAGAAAGGAAGTTGTTCAAAATAATAAATAGCAGAGGCAGAGATCATTTAAAGTCGTTAAAATACCGTCACTTCCGGTCAGGCCGGAAGTATTTGTAAATGGCTCGTTTTTTGCACTCATAACCGTAAATGTCTATCAATCTCGATATCATCTTCTTCAGAATTAGACGGAAGACTTATTTGTTGCTTTGCAACAAGCTCGTCTAGTAAGAAATAACTTCTATCACCTTTCTGGGCATTAATCTCTCGCAATACCACTATTTATTCTGAATTTTAACCTTGTAAGTAGAGGCTCAATTTGCCAAAACAAATGACCTTGACCTTGAACTTGACCTTTGTCATTTGACCTTGACCTTTGACATTTGACCTTGACCTTTAAAAGTAATTCAAAATTCATATCCAAGCTTTAAAATACAAAACTTGCTTATTTATTATTCAACACCCCCCCCCCCCCTTTTTATTAAACCAGAGTAACCTAGATTTCACCTCTTGAACTCATACGCCATCCGGTATCCACATAAAACTGCGGAAACATGTAGAAGAGACCTCAAAGAAAGTGTATTTAAAGTTTTACAGTGATCCTGCACATTATATAGAAGTTATAAATTTTCTCGGCAATAGAAAAAAAATACTGGAACGACGCATCAGCAACGTAGAATTTTTTTTTTAACGCATGCCAAATTTCTGGTTGACTTGTAAAAATCAGGAACATGTAGAAGAGACCTCAAAGAAAGTGTATTTAAAGTTTGTTTTTTTTTTCAGTGATCCTGCACATTATATAGAAGTTATAAATTTTCTCGGCAATAGAAAAAAAAATGGAACGACGCATCAGCAACGTAGAATTTTTTTTTTTAACTCATGCCAAATTTCTGATTGACTTGTAATATTCAAGAACATGTAGAAAAGACCTCAAAGAAAGTGTATTCAAAGTTTTACAGTGATCCTGCTCATTATATAGAAGTTATAAATTTTCTCGGCAATTAAAAAAAAAAAAAAATTCAAACCTGGAACGACGCATCAGCAACGTAGAATATTTTTTGAAAACTCATGCTAAATTTCTGATTGACTTGTAATATTCAGGAACATGTAGAACAGATCACAGCAATATCTTCTGTGTAGTTTCACGGCCAAATTTTATAGGAAACAGAAATTATGAATTTTTACGGCATGAACATCTCATTTTTCGTGATGGAAATTTCCCGTGCAAATGATAAAACATGTCATAAAAAGCTTTTGTCGCCCAGTTTTTTTTTAATGTTCAAGTTGCACTAAATTCTACTAATATGATATGATATTTTAATACCGAACATCTTTCAATTTGCTTTCCTGGGGAGTAAATGCAATGTTTGTTTACATTTGAGCAATACACAGAAATACGCGGAAATAGCGGTTCTCGGTATAATAAGTATAATGTACCCTTACCATGTTGTGTTTCCCATTCAGAAATAAATGTTTACCATTAAATAAATCATTTAATCTTGATACATGATTGTTCACACATAAATTCACAGTGATTTCGCAGTGATTCATGTAAATTCGAAATGTGTGTCGAGTAGCGAACCCGACTTTCGCAGATTTTATTCTCATGTAAACAAACCGGCCAACCTGTCCAGCTCTTCTTGTAGACATGAATTAAATAACATTTCCTGATATATTTAAAACAGAAAGCAAGTGCAGAATATTTTTTATTAAACAACTTCTCATTATACACCAATCAGGTAAAGCAGCAATCTTTTCTGTCCGCGCAATCTTGTGCCACAGCTAGCATTATTAAGGTCTTCCGTCTTCAGCGGAAGACCTTACTGTTATTCTTAGGTTTCTTTTCCACTATTTTTATTATTGTTTTTTTTTCTTACCGATTTTGTGCGCGCGATTTCTCGAGAACGGCTCGATCGATTTTTATGAAACTTTCAGGTCTGATAGAACATAAAAAAATCTAGATATATATTTCTTATTTTGATGACGTCACTTCCGGTCCGGAGATTTCTGCGATTTAGTGATTTTTAGAGGGTCACTTTGTCCGGCAGTTTTCTCAAAAAGCACTTAACACAGAAGCATGAAATTTTCAGTGATGCCAGAGCAACCTTTGGAGATGTGCACTAAGTATATCACAACTACCGGAAGTACGAAGTGTCGACGCTCGCTATGGCCCGAAAATAGTCCTACCGAGAATTTCAAAATTTTTAACACCATTTCTACGATAACTTTTTACCTAGAAATATTTTGTTAAAACATGTAGAACAAAAGAAGTGTAGAATTGCATGATCTTTCAAATGATATCCAAGAAAAAGGGCTGGCCCCTAAAATAAAGGATCCAGAGGGGCCAAAACGTTTTATCTGATATCTCAAAAAGTGTTGACAATTGCTTATGCATCATAGAAAGGAAGTTGTTCAAAATAATAAATAGCAGAGGCAGAGATCATTTAAAGTCGTTAAAATACCGTCACTTCCGGTCAGGCCGGAAGTATTTGTAAATGGCTCGTTTTTTGCACTCATAACCGTAAATGTCTATCAATCTCGATATCATCTTCTTCAGAATTAGACGGAAGACTTATTTGTTGCTTTGCAACAAGCTCGTCTAGTAAGAAATAACTTCTATCACCTTTCTGGGCATTAATCTCTCGCAATACCACTATTTATTCTGAATTTTAACCTTGTAAGTAGAGGCTCAATTTGCCAAAACAAATGACCTTGACCTTGAACTTGACCTTTGTCATTTGACCTTGACCTTTGACATTTGACCTTGACCTTTAAAAGTAATTCAAAATTCATATCCAAGCTTTAAAATACAAAACTTGCTTATTTATTATTCAACACCCCCCCCCCTTTTTATTAAACCAGAGTAACCTAGATTTCACCTCTTGAACTCATACGCCATCCGGTATCCACATAAAACTGCGGAAACATGTAGAAGAGACCTCAAAGAAAGTGTATTTAAAGTTTTACAGTGATCCTGCACATTATATAGAAGTTATAAATTTTCTCGGCAATAGAAAAAAAATACTGGAACGACGCATCAGCAACGTAGAATTTTTTTTTTAACGCATGCCAAATTTCTGGTTGACTTGTAAAAATCAGGAACATGTAGAAGAGACCTCAAAGAAAGTGTATTTAAAGTTTGTTTTTTTTTTCAGTGATCCTGCACATTATATAGAAGTTATAAATTTTCTCGGCAATAGAAAAAAAAATGGAACGACGCATCAGCAACGTAGAATTTTTTTTTTTTAACTCATGCCAAATTTCTGATTGACTTGTAATATTCAAGAACATGTAGAAAAGACCTCAAAGAAAGTGTATTCAAAGTTTTACAGTGATCCTGCTCATTATATAGAAGTTATAAATTTTCTCGGCAATTAAAAAAAAAAAAAATTCAAACCTGGAACGACGCATCAGCAACGTAGAATATTTTTTGAAAACTCATGCTAAATTTCTGATTGACTTGTAATATTCAGGAACATGTAGAACAGATCACAGCAATATCTTCTGTGTAGTTTCACGGCCAAATTTTATAGGAAACAGAAATTATGAATTTTTACGGCATGAACATCTCATTTTTCGTGATGGAAATTTCCCGTGCAAATGATAAAACATGTCATAAAAAGCTTTTGTCGCCCAGTTTTTTTTTAATGTTCAAGTTGCACTAAATTCTACTAATATGATATGATATTTTAATACCGAACATCTTTCAATTTGCTTTCCTGGGGAGTAAATGCAATGTTTGTTTACATTTGAGCAATACACAGAAATACGCGGAAATAGCGGTTCTCGGTATAATAAGTATAATGTACCCTTACCATGTTGTGTTTCCCATTCAGAAATAAATGTTTACCATTAAATAAATCATTTAATCTTGATACATGATTGTTCACACATAAATTCACAGTGATTTCGCAGTGATTCATGTAAATTCGAAATGTGTGTCGAGTAGCGAACCCGACTTTCGCAGATTTTATTCTCATGTAAACAAACCGGCCAACCTGTCCAGCTCTTCTTGTAGACATGAATTAAATAACATTTCCTGATATATTTAAAACAGAAAGCAAGTGCAGAATATTTTTTATTAAACAACTTCTCATTATACACCAATCAGGTAAAGCAGCAATCTTTTCTGTCCGCGCAATCTTGTGCCACAGCTAGCATTATTAAGGTCTTCCGTCTTCAGCGGAAGACCTTACTGTTATTCTTAGGTTTCTTTTCCACTATTTTTATTATTGTTTTTTTTTTCTTACCGATTTTGTGCGCGCGATTTCTCGAGAACGGCTCGATCGATTTTTATGAAACTTTCAGGTCTGATAGAACATAAAAAAATCTAGATATATATTTCTTATTTTGATGACGTCACTTCCGGTCCGGAGATTTCTGCGATTTAGTGATTTTTAGAGGGTCACTTTGTCCGGCAGTTTTCTCAAAAAGCACTTAACACAGAAGCATGAAATTTTCAGTGATGCCAGAGCAACCTTTGGAGATGTGCACTAAGTATATCACAACTACCGGAAGTACGAAGTGTCGACGCTCGCTATGGCCCGAAAATAGTCCTACCGAGAATTTCAAAATTTTTAACACCATTTCTACGATAACTTTTTACCTAGAAATATTTTGTTAAAACATGTAGAACAAAAGAAGTGTAGAATTGCATGATCTTTCAAATGATATCCAAGAAAAAGGGCTGGCCCCTAAAATAAAGGATCCAGAGGGGCCAAAACGTTTTATCTGATATCTCAAAAAGTGTTGACAATTGCTTATGCATCATAGAAAGGAAGTTGTTCAAAATAATAAATAGCAGAGGCAGAGATCATTTAAAGTCGTTAAAATACCGTCACTTCCGGTCAGGCCGGAAGTATTTGTAAATGGCTCGTTTTTTGCACTCATAACCGTAAATGTCTATCAATCTCGATATCATCTTCTTCAGAATTAGACGGAAGACTTATTTGTTGCTTTGCAACAAGCTCGTCTAGTAAGAAATAACTTCTATCACCTTTCTGGGCATTAATCTCTCGCAATACCACTATTTATTCTGAATTTTAACCTTGTAAGTAGAGGCTCAATTTGCCAAAACAAATGACCTTGACCTTGAACTTGACCTTTGTCATTTGACCTTGACCTTTGACATTTGACCTTGACCTTTAAAAGTAATTCAAAATTCATATCCAAGCTTTAAAATACAAAACTTGCTTATTTATTATTCAACACCCCCCCCCCCTTTTTATTAAACCAGAGTAACCTAGATTTCACCTCTTGAACTCATACGCCATCCGGTATCCACATAAAACTGCGGAAACATGTAGAAGAGACCTCAAAGAAAGTGTATTTAAAGTTTTACAGTGATCCTGCACATTATATAGAAGTTATAAATTTTCTCGGCAATAGAAAAAAAATACTGGAACGACGCATCAGCAACGTAGAATTTTTTTTTTAACGCATGCCAAATTTCTGGTTGACTTGTAAAAATCAGGAACATGTAGAAGAGACCTCAAAGAAAGTGTATTTAAAGTTTGTTTTTTTTTCAGTGATCCTGCACATTATATAGAAGTTATAAATTTTCTCGGCAATAGAAAAAAAAATGGAACGACGCATCAGCAACGTAGAATTTTTTTTTTTAACTCATGCCAAATTTCTGATTGACTTGTAATATTCAAGAACATGTAGAAAAGACCTCAAAGAAAATGTATTCAAAGTTTTACAGTGATCCTGCTCATTATATAGAAGTTATAAATTTTCTCGGCAATTAAAAAAAAAAAAAATTCAAACCTGGAACGACGCATCAGCAACGTAGAATATTTTTTGAAAACTCATGCTAAATTTCTGATTGACTTGTAATATTCAGGAACATGTAGAACAGATCACAGCAATATCTTCTGTGTAGTTTCACGGCCAAATTTTATAAAACAGAAATTATGAATTTTTACGGCATGAACATCTCATTTTTCGTGATGGAAATTTCCCGTGCAAATGATTAAAACATGTCATATAAAGCTTTTGTCGCCCATTTTTTTATCAATGTTTAAGTTGCACTAAATTCTACTAATATGATATGATATTTTAATACCGAACATCTTTCAATTTGCTTTCCTGGGGAGTAAATGCAATGTTTGTTTACATTTGAAATTTAATACACAGAAAGTGTGGTGTATCAAGAAAATGATTTATTTTTATTTTGAATGGGAAACACAACATATACATTTACATTATTGTTTTTTACTCCCCAGGAATTTCTGTTTCCTCAAAAACGAAATAAACAAAAGCTTTTTATGACATGTTTTATCAACGAAAAAATTCATAATTTTTTTCCTACAGATTTTTTTTGATCTTTCTACATGTTCCTGAATATTACAAGTCAATCAGAAATTTAGCATGAGTTTTCAAAAAAAATTCTACGTTGCTGATGCGTCGTTTTTTTGTTTTTTTTTTTTTTAATTGCCAAAATTTATAACTTCTATATAATGAGCAGGATCACTGTAAAACTTTCAATACACTTTCTTGAGGTCTCTTCTACATGTTCCTGAATATTACAAGTCAATCAGAAATTTGGCATTTTTTGTTAATTAAAAAAAATATTCTACGTTGCTGATGCGTCGTTCCAGGTTTGATTTTTTTTTTTTTTTCAATTGCCGAGAAAATTTATAACTTCTATATAATGTGCAGGATCACTGTAAAACTTTAAATACACTTTCTTTGAGGTCTCTTCTACATGTTTCCGCAGTTTTATGTGGATACCGGATGGCGTATGAGTTCAAGAGGTGAAATCTAGGTTACTCTGGTTTAATAAAAGGGGGGGGGGGTGTTGATTAATAAATAAGCGAGTTTGGTATTTTATAGCTTGGATATGAATTTTGAATTAACTTTAAAGGTCAAGGTCAAATGTCAAAGGTCAAGGTCAAATGACAAAGGTCAAGGTCAAAGGTCAAGGTCATTTGTTTTGGTTAATTGAGCCTCTACTTACAAGGTTAAAAGTCAGAATAAATAGTGGTATTGCAAGAGATTAATGCTCAGAAAGGTGATAGAAGTTATTTCTTACTAGACGAGCTTGTTGCAAAGCAACAAATAAGTCTTCCGTCTAATTCTGAAGAAGATGATATCGAGATTGATAGACATTTACGGTTATGTGTGCAAAAAACGAGCCATTTACAAATACTTCCGGCCTGACCGGAAGTGACGGTATTTTAACGACTTTAAATGATCTCTGCCTCTGCTATTTATTATTTTGAACAACTTTGCTTCTATGATGCATAACAAATTGTCAACACTTTTTGAGATATCAGATAAAACGTTTTGGCCCCTCTGGATCCTTTATTTTAGGGGCCAGCCCTTTTTCTTGGATATCATTTGAAAGATCATGCAATTCTACACTTCTTTTGTTCTACATGTTTTAACAAAATATTTCTAGGTAAAAAGTTATCGTAGAAAAGGTGTTAAAACTTTTGAAATTCTTGGTAGGACTATTTTCGGGCCATAGCGAGCGTCGACACTTCGTACTTCCGGTAAAAATTGTGATATACGAAATTCACATCTCCAAAGGTTGCTCTAGCATCACTGAAAATTTCATGCTTCTGTGTTAAGTGCTTTTTGAGAAAACTGCCGGACAAAGTGACCCTTAAAAATCACTAAATCGCAAAAATCTCAAAACCGGAAGTGACGTCATCAAAACAAAAAAATATATATCTAGATTTTTTTGATGTTCTATCAGTCCTGAAAGTTTCATGAAAATCGATCGAGCCGTTTTCGAGAAATCGCGTGCACAAAATCGGTAAGAAAAAAAAAATAATAATATTAAATAGTGGAAAAGAAACCTAAGAATAACAGTAAGGTCTTCCGCTGAAGACGGAAGACCTTAATAATGCTAGCTGTGGCACAAGATTGCGCGGACAGAAAAGATTGCTGCTTTACCTGATTGGTGTATAATGAGAAGTTGTTTAATAAAAAATATTCTGCACTTGCTTTCTGTTTTAAATATATCAGGAAATGTTGTTTAATTCATGTCTACAAGAAGAGCTGGACAGGCTGGCCGGTTTGTTTACATGAGAATAAAATCTGCGAAAGTCGGGTTCGCTACTTGACACACATTCCGAATTTACATGAATCACAGCGAAATCACTGTGAATTTATGTGTGAACAATCATGTATCAAGATTAAATGATTTATTTAATGGTAAACATTTATTTCTGAATGGGAAACACAGCATGGTAAGGGTACATTATACTTATTATACCGAGAACCGCTATTTCCGCGTATTTCTGTGTATTGCTCAAATGTAAACAAACATTGCATTTACTCCCCAGGAAAGCAAATTGAAAGATGTTCGGTATTAAAATATCATATCATATTAGTAGAATTTAGTGCAACTTAAACATTGAAAAAAATGGGCGACAAAAGCTTTATATGACATGTTTTATCATTTGCACGGGAAATTTCCATCACGAAAAATGAGATGTTCATGCCGTAAAAATTCATAATTTCTGTTTCCTATAAAATCTGGCCGTGAAACTACACAGAAGATATTGCTGTGATCTGTTCTACATGTTCCTGAATATTACAAGTCAATCAGAAATTTAGCATGAGTTTTCAAAAAATATTCTACGTTGCTGATGCGTCGTTTCAGGTTTGAATTTTTTTTTTAAATTGCCGAGAAAATTTATAACTTCTATATAATGAGCAGGATCACTGTAAAACTTTAAATACACTTTCTTTGAGTTCTCTTCTACATGTTCCTGAATATTACAAGTCAATCAGAAATTTGGCATGTGTTAAAAAAAAAATATTCTACGTTGCTGATGCGTCGTTCCAGGTTTGAATTTTTTTTTTCAATTGCCGAGAAAATTTATAACTTCTATATAATGTGCAGGATCACTGTAAAACTTTAAATACACTTTCTTTGAGGTCTCTTCTACATGTTTCCGCAGTTTTATGTAAATACCGGATGGCGTATGAGTTCAAGAGGTGAAACCTAGGTTACTCTGGTTTAATAAAAGGGGGGGGGGGGGTTGAATAATAAATAAGCGAGTTTTGTATTTTATAGCTTGGATATGAATTTTGAATTAACTTTAAAGGTCAAGGTCAAATGTCAAAGGTCAAGGTCAAATGACAAAGGTCAAGGTCATTTGTTTTGGTTAATTGAGCCTCTACTTACAAGGTTAAAAGTCAGAATAAATAGTGGTATTGCAAGAGATTAATGCTCAGAAAGGTGATAGAAGTTATTTCTTACTAGACGAGCTTGTTGCAAAGCAACAAATAAGTCTTCCGTCTAATTCTGAAGAAGATGATATCGAGATTGATAGACATTTACGGTTATGTGTGCAAAAAAAACTTTTCAAGAGCCATTTACAAATACTTCCGGCCTGACCGGAAGTGACGGTATTTTAACGACTTTAAATGATCTCTGCCTCTGCTATTTATTATTTTGAACAACTTTCCTTCTATGATGCATAACAAATTGTCAACACTTTTTGAGATATCAATAAAACGTTTTGGCCCCTCTAGATCCCTATTTTAGGGGCCAGCCCTTTTTCTTGGATATCATTTGAAAGATCATGCAATTCTACACTTCTTTTGTTCTACATGTTTTAACAAAATATTTCTAGGTAAAAAGTTATCGTAGAAAAAGGTGTTAAAAATTTTGAAATTCTCGGTAGGACTATTTTCGGGCCATAGCGAGCGCCGACACTTCAGCACTTCCGGTAAAAATGATATACATTAATTCACATCTCCAAAGGTTGCTCTAGCATCACTGAAAATTTCATGCTTCTGTGTTAAGTGCTTTTTCAGAAAACTGCGGACAAACTGACCCTTAAAAATCAAAATTGTGCAAAAATCTCCGGACCGGAAGTGACGTCATCAAAACAAAAAAAATATATCTAGGTTTTTGATGTTCTATCAGTCCTGAAAGTTTCATGAAAATCCATCGAGCCGTTTTCGAGAAATCGCGTGCACAAAATCGGTAAGAAAAAAAAACAATAATAATAATAAACAGAGTGGAAAAGAAACCTAAGAATAACAGTAAGGTCTTCCGCTGAAGACGGAAGACCTTAATAATGCTAGCTGTGGCACAAGATTGCGCGGACAGAAAAGATTGCTGCTTTACCTGATTGGTGTATAATGAGAAGTTGTTTAATAAAAAATATTCTGCACTTGCTTTCTGTTTTAATATATCAGGAAATGTTGTTTAATTCATGTCTACAAGAAGAGCTGGACAGGCTGGCCGGTTTGTTTACATGAGAATAAAATCTGCGAAAGTCGGGTTCGCTACTTGACACACATTCCGAATTTACATGAATCACAGCGAAATCACTGTGAATTTATGTGTGAACAATTATGTATCAAGATTTAAATGATTTATTTAATGGTAAACATTTATTTCTGAATGGGAAACACGGCATGGTAAGGGTACATTATACTTATTATACCGAGAACCGCTATTTCCGTGTATTTCTGTGTATTGCTCAAATGTAAACAAACATTGCATTTACTCCCCAGGAAAGCAAATTGAAAGATGTTCGGTATTAAAATATCATATCATATTAGTAGAATTTAGTGCAACTTAAACATTGAAAAAAATGGGCGACAAAAGCTTTATATGACATGTTTTATCATTTGCACGGGAAATTTCCATCACGAAAAATAAGATGTTCATGCCGTAAAAATTCATAATTTCTGTTTCCTATCAAATTCAATCGGAAATTTGGCGTGAAACTTTTCACAGAAGAATATTGCTTCTATATAATCAGTCACTCCACATGTTTTCTGAATCTTTCAAGTCAATCAGAAATTTAGCATGAGTTTTCAAAAAAAAATTCTACGTTGCTGATGCGTCGTTCAGGTTTGATTTTTTTTTTCAATTGCCGAAAAAATTTAAAACTTCTATATAATGAGCAGGATCACTGTAAAACTTTAAATACACTTTCTTTGAGGTCTCTTCTACATGTTCCTGAATATTACAAGTCAATCAGAAATTTGGCATGAGTTTAAAAAAAAAATGGGTACGTTGCTGATGCGTCGTTTCAGGTTTGATTTTTTTTTTTTCAATTGCCGAAAAAATTTAAAACTTCTATATAATGATCAGGATCACTGTAAAACTTTAAATACACTTTCTTTGAGGTCTCTTCTACATGTTTCCGCAGTTTTATGTGGATACCAGATGGCGTATGAGTTCAAGAGGTGAAATTTAGGTTACTCTGGTTTAATAAAAGGGGGGGGGGGGTTGAATAATAAATAAGCGAGTTTTGTATTTTATAGCTTGGATATGAATTTTGAATTAACTTTAAAGGTCAAGGTCAAATGTCAAAGGTCAAGGTCAAATGACAAAGGTCAAGGTCAAAGGTCAAGGTCATTTGTTTTGGTTAATTGAGCCTCTACTTACAAGGTTAAAAGTCAGAATAAATAGTGGTATTGCAAGAGATTAATGCTCAGAAAGGTGATAGAAGTTATTTCTTACTAGACGAGCTTGTTGCAAAGCAACAAATAAGTCTTCCGTGTAATTCTGAAGACGATGATATCGAGATTGATAGACATTTACGGTTATGTGTGCAAAAAAACGAGCCATTTACAAATACTTCCGGCCTGACCGGAAGTGACGGTATTTTAACGACTTTAAATGATCTCTGCCTCTGCTATTTATTATTTTGAACAACTTCCCTTCTATGATGCATAACAAATTGTCAACACTTTTTGAGATATCAGATAAAACGTTTTGGCCCCTCTGGATCCTTTATTTTAGGGGCCAGCCCTTTTTCTTAGATTTCATTTGAAAGATCATGCAATTCTACACTTCTTTTGTTCTACATGTTTTAACAAAATATTTCTAGGTAAAAAGTTATCGTAGAAATGGTGTTAAAAATTTTGAAATTCTTGGTAGGACTATTTTCGG
>NW_026919034.1:0-15423 GCF_032062105.1 Saccostrea cuccullata | reverse complement strand
ACCTGGGATAAACTAGTTTGCGATGATTAATTTTCGCGATTGAGCCTTTTTTGATCTGTTGTTAATAGACACATACACTTTAAGGACTGATTCGCGGCGAGAAATATTCGCGATGACGAGGCTCTCGCGAACTTCGCGAAAATTTCTCGCACGCATATAAAAGTTGGTTTACAGTATAAGGTTACCTCTAGTCCCCCAACTGATGTACAGTATAAGGTGACCTCTGGTCCCCCTACATATGTAGAATTAAAGGTGACCTCTGCTCACCCTACTGATGTACAGTATAAGGTGACCTCTGGTCCCCCTACTACAGCTGATGTACAATATAAGGTTGCCTCAGGTCCCCCAAATGATGTACAATATAAAGTGACTCCTGGTCCCCCTATTGATGTACAATTTAAGGTGACCTCTGGTCCCCCTACTGCCGTACAATATAAGGTGACCTCTGGTCCCCCTTCTTATGTACAATATAAGGTGACCTCTGCTCTCCTACTGATGTCCCCTACTGATGTACAGTATAAGGTGACCTCTGGTCCCTCCACTGACGTACAATTTAAGGTGACCTCTGGTCCCCCTACATATGTAGAATTAAAGGTGACCTCTGGTCCTCCTACTGATGTAGAGTATAAGGTGTTCTCTAGTCCCCTTACTGTTGTTCCCTACTGATGTACAATATAAGGTGTCTTCTGGTCCCCCTACATATGTAGAATTCAAGGTGCCCTCTGGTCCTCCTACTGATGTACAGTATAAGGTGCCCTCTGGTCCCCCTACTGATGTAGAGTATAAGGTGACCTCTGGTCCCCCTACTGATGTACCCTTCTGATGTACAGTATAAGGTGACTTCTGGCCAACCTAATGATGTATCATATAAGGTGACCTCTGGTCCTCTCGCTGATGTACAAATAAGGTGTCCTCTGGTACCCCTACTGATGTACATTAAGGGGTCCTCTTGTTCCCCTACTGATGTACAGTTTAAGGTGACCTCTGGTCCCCCTACGTATGTACTATACAAGGTGACCTTTGCTCTCCCTACTGATGTCCCCCTACTGATGTACAATATAAGGTGACTTCTGGTCCCCCTACTGATGTACAATATTACTTGTTCTCTGGTCACCTTACTGTTGTCCCCTACTGATGTGTACTATAACGTTACATGGAATAAAATCATAGGGGAGACCACAGGTCACCAAACGTAATCCATAAATGTTAAACGCTTATATATCATATATCGCATAAAATTGCAGTTAATGTTGCTCAACACCTACACTCCACCCCCTCTATCTTTTCTAATACCCATCAGATGGTTATTCCTTTTAAAAAGTTGTTTGTTTTACACTTTAAAGGCTTCACAGTATTACGATTTATTCTATTTTCACTTTACGTATGCAACGCACTACATTTTGTAGCGGAGTAAACAAGCCCGATAGTCGTGAACTGAGCAGGGGACCTCAGGTCCTAGTTCAGCGTACGTTTTATCCTTCTGCATTCGGAGTAGGCGGGGCATTTTATCGATCGATTGAAAGCACGTAATATCTAGCAAGTTATAATGGCTTCTGGAAATTGATAAATAATACAAAATATATACAGAAAAAAAACCCAAGAATTTCTCAGGGATTACGCCATTTTTTTTTAGGAAAGATGGTACTTTGATTTTTGAAATGCATATGATCCCTACCAATCTAGAAACTCCATATTGTGGTCGATTTTAGGTGGAAATTCAACACTTAAATAAACTGAGCCTTTCCTTATATGAAAACGGGGAAAATCATACTTAAGAAAAACTATATTTTTCCTAAAAGATAAGTGCGGAATAAAAATTTTAAATCTCTCTCTTTCTCTCTTCGTACTTTTTTAAAGTACAGTACTATAAATACTTCTTACAAATAATGGTGTACGGAATATTATTTTTGCGACGATGTAGTGAAACAATTTTATTAATTGTATATGCGATTGCTTTTTGTTTTTTGTATTTTTTTTGGGGGGGGGGGGGGTGTACTAGTAAGAATTCCATGCCAGTGTTAAACAATCTCCGTACTTCTACCCCGTGTCTTATATTTTTACTGTCAAAAACACCCTAAGGAATGATGCTACTTCGAAGATGGGAGCTAAATCTTTCAAACTACTTGAGCTCCAAACGTGCCCCTTAAATCCAGTGACTAAAAATAAAATATCGTTACATTTTTTCCAATTTTAATATTACAGCACCTTATTAAAACACGACAAAAAATAAAGAAATGTTTCTATGTTGATTAATTGAAAATGTACATGTACATGTAACAGTCTAAGTCGGACGCCTTATGCCAGTTACCTGAGTCTACAAATCACGTGGTAAATTTAAATATTAAACAGGTCACACTGAGGTCAATGACGTAAATACCCGTAAACAGTTAAGAAAACTGTCGGTGTTTTGTACCTTTTTTTTCAAAAAGTTTACCCCGAGCGCAGGCTTGCCCAAAATTCTCCCTTAGATATGTCGAATTTCCAACAGTTTTACACCTTCTTTCCTTTTGAGAAATTTGGGCAAGAATGCGCTCACTTTATATTCCAGGTCTATAAATCGGAATAACTTTGAATAACAATGGAGATTCGTGATTTGCATTGACCCCTCTTACAAAACACAGTCTCGTTATTTAATTTTACTAACTTTTGATTTCTGAAATTTTGCAACCTAGAAGAATTGATTTATCAATTTCAT
This sequence comes from Saccostrea cuccullata, assembly GCF_032062105.1. Taxonomy (NCBI): domain Eukaryota; kingdom Metazoa; phylum Mollusca; class Bivalvia; order Ostreida; family Ostreidae; genus Saccostrea; species Saccostrea cuccullata. The sequence goes on along the minus strand of NW_026919034.1, from coordinate 12,728 downwards.
TAGGCTACTTTCTATTATTTTTGCGCAATTTACCTGGGGCCACGTTTTGTTCACTAAGAGCAATCATTCTTAAACTGTGACACAATGTAGTGTTGATATTTATGTTCCCCAAACGAAGTTGGGGAACATATTGTTTTTACTCTGTTTCTTATTATTATTATGTTCCCCAAACGAAGTTGGGGAACATATTGTTTTTACTCTGTTTCTTATTATTATTGTTCTTATTATTATTATTATTATTTTTCTTCCTGGGAAAATCTTTTCCGCGAGTGATCTTGTAAACTACACATCCGACTTAAGTGAAACCTTTTTAGGGTAAGTAGGCATGTTATGTAGATTTGCGGAATCAAGGTCATTTTGCGCGCACGTGCTTGCAAGAGCGTGCACGTGCAAAACTTAAAATGACCAATATATAATGGATATAACCGTAACTTTTCTATTTTGTGACGAAATGTTTTGAAACTTATAATGTAAGGATATATTAGTAGTATGCACAAGATGACATGGTCAAAATAGCAAGATCGCACGCGCATGCACGTGCACTTCGCTTTGATTGACTGAAACTAAAGTCATAATATCTTTTTTTGTTTTTTGATAAAATCATTTGAAATTTTGAACATAGTCATACATTAGGGAGATCTACAACCTGTAATATAAGATTTATCATGAAAGCATGTGCATGCACATGTGCTTGCATGAGCTCGCACGTGCAACACGAGAAATGTCCAATATAATTGATACAGACGTAACTATTTAAATTATTGATGAAATGCTTTGAAATTTATATTATAAGTATATATTAGAAGGATAGACAAAATGACATGGTCAAAAAAAGTAAGATCTCACGCGCATGCACGTGTGCTTTGCTCTGATTGGCTGAAACTAAAGTCTCAATATCTTTCTTGTTTCTTGTCATAATCCTTTGAAATTTTGAACATAGACCTACATTATGAAGATCTACAGCGTGATATATAAGAATTTTCATGAAAGCATGCGATTGCCCGCGTGCTGCAATCTGATTGGCTGAAATTTTAAATGGCTATGTCTCCTTTTGTTTTTTGACGAAATAATTTGAAATTTAAAACATAGTCATGCATTAGGATATACTACAATATGATGTAGAAAAAAAATCATGAAATCACGCGCATGCACGTGTGCTGCAATCTGATTGGCTTAAACTTGAAATGGCTGTAACTCCCTTGTTTTTTAACCAAACAGGATGGGATTTAGAATATAGATAGATATAAGGGACTCCTACAAGAAGGTATGGACATCATGCACGTGCACGCACGTGCGTGCATTTGGAATGAGTGAAATGAAAATACGTTTGAAAGAGTGATTTCTCATACTTTTGGACTGAATGCTTTAATATATTGTATATTAAGATATGTAGATAGTGTAGACAAGATGATATGATCATAACGCACATGCATTCACATGCACACGGGTGCAATGCTAAAATTTGAATATAATTGGTATCCTTCTGAGAAAACGTTGTTAAAGTCAAAAATGCACAGAGTTTGTCTTATTTAATGAAGCTTACAGGGAATATTGCACCAAAAAGGAGTTGGGGAGCGTTTGGGGAACATCTGTAACGGTTCCCGTTACAATTAGCACTAGTTATTAAGGTCTTCCGTCTTCAGCGGAAGACCTTCTTGTTATTCTTAGGTTTCTTTTCCACTATTTTTATTATTAAGGTCTTCCGTCTTCAGCGGAAGACCTTACTGTTATTCTAAGGTTTCTTTTCCACTATTTTTATTATTATTATTATTAAGGTCTTCCGTCTTCACGGAAGACCTTCTAGTGATTCTACTGTTTCTTTTTATTATTATTCTTATTTTTTCCCCAAAATTTTGTGCATGCGATTTCTCGAAAACTATTCAGTAGTTTTCTGTGAAAATTTCAGGAATTATGCGTCATTATATGAAGTTGTGGCATGGATAGGAGAATTTGGAATACTCACCTTTGGTTCCAAGTTATTGACACTTTTCTGATTTTAAAATGCAATTATTTTGTCCCCCTTTTTTTCGAAAATGGTTTAAGATATTAACTAGAGACTTGTAAGAGATTATAGATGATGACTTTTAGATGTGACGAATCACCTTTTCGTGTGTTGTCGGTACTTTCGGTTGCTACCGGAAGCGAAATTAAAAAGTCCGTATTTTCTAACCTTTTTGTTTTTCAATATTTTTCATTGATTTTTAGAATGTTTATAGAGACCCTTCTTATTATGCTTACTATATAATTTGTTTGAATATTGATAAATCCAAATTCTAGAAATGAACATTCAAAAATCTGAAGTTGGTCCAAAATGGCAGCTGTCTCTGTCAACTCCGACATTTCGCAATAGGGGTTTACGGAGGCAGCAGAGCGTTTGCTTGAACGAAAGTAAAATAAGGATAAAAGGAGTGTAAAGGAATACTAGGATTGTCACGTCGTTGTTACGTTGCAAACGTGTGTCAAACTATGTCTTAATCCATAGTGCTCTCAAACGTCTTCTATAATTGGTTTTGACTGGTTCTCAACGTAGAAAAAGAAAAGACTAAAGTGCAAATGAAATACGATACCTAGTATCTTTTACTTTTTGCGGAATAACAGATTTTAAACCATAGTTATAAGTAATAGTTTTTAAGAAACATTTATAGTAAGTATTAAACGTAACCACCGTTTTCCTAATGCACACTTGAACTAAACAAATAGAAAAGACAGAAATAAGAAAACAATATCTAAAAAGATAATTAAATGGAGTTTATATCATCATTCTTGTCTCAATGATCTCATTCAAGTTATTAAACATAAATGTTGTCTGATTCCTTGACCGTCGTAGGGCGACACGCTTTTTGGTGAAGCAATTCAAGTTGTACATGAAAGTTTAAGTAATCGGGATATTTCATTATAGGGATAAACAGCAAAATAAAAATCAGTTGAAAATTATAGCAGTTTTACTGATTTAGTGCTAGTTATCTATATACGATATGGAATGTGTAAATACGTTAAATATACTTTCTTAACAATGAAATTTAAGCTATATGAACATTCTTTTTTTATTTCCATTGAAACTATCACACCTATTTAATGGAACATTCCAAAGAAAAAGGCCCGAAGATTTCTTCGATTCGTTTGACGCAAAATTATGAATAGTGACCCGCCTTTCATTATTCTAAGACAGATGTACTGTTGCAGAAGTATATAAATGTATATTTAAAGCTGTGGTCTCAATAGCGTAATAGTCAGCGCTTTGGATTTTTGCGCTGGCGACCCGGGTTCAATCCCCTTTGTTTCCATAAAAAGTTATATCACTTTTCAGCTCGATTTTGCGGTGTTTTTTTTCCAGAATTGGACGGAAGACCTCTCGTTGCTCGCAACGAGTTTCTTTTCTAGTTATTGTTTTTTTTCTTACCGATTTTGTGCACGCGAGTTCTCGAAAACGGCTCGCTCGATTTTCATGAAACTTTCAGGACTGATAGAGCATGAAAAAATCTAGACATATATTTTTTTGTTTTGATGACGTCACTTCCTGTTTTGAGATTTCCGCGTTTTAGTGATTTTCAGAGGGTCACTTTGTCCGGCAGTTTTCTGAAAAACCACTCAACACAGAAGCATGAAATTTTTTAGTGATGCTAGAGCAACCTTTGGAGAAGTGAATTTCGTATATCACAACCACCGGAAGTACGAAATGCCGACGCTCGCTATGACCCGAAAATAGTCCTATCAAGAATTTCAAAATTTTTAACACATTTTCTACGATAACTTTTTACCTAGAAATATTTTGTTAATACATGTAGAACATGTAATACATGTAGAACAAAAAAAAGTATAGAATTCAAAGATCTTTCAAATGATACCTCGGAAAAAGGGCTGGCCCCTTAAATGAGGGGCCGAGAGGGGCCGAATGTTTTTCCTTTATATCTCAAAAAGTATTTAGAATTTGTAATACGTCAAAGAAGAAAATTTGTTCAAAATGTCAAGCTCAATCAATTGGAGTCGTCAAAATACGTCCGGCGTCGTCACTTCCGGCCAAACCGGAAGTGGTCAGAAAACGCGTTTTTTTTTTTACCGTTCTTAACAAGTTTTTGGGTTACATATGTCTCTGGGAGCATAAGTAATTTTTCCGTCCGTCGTCGTCACTTCCGGTCAAACCGGAAGTAGCAAAAAATGGCTTTTTTGAAAGTTTTGATGCAAAATTGAAATTATAAAGTCACTGGAGATTACATAGCTCATTGCTTTCTTTTGTTCCGTCACTTCCGGCTATTCCGGTCAAAACCGGACGGAAGACCTACTCGGTGCTTTGCAACGAGCTTTGCTCTAGTTATTATTCTTTTTTCTTCTTATTTCTTCTCCGGTACTTTTTTGTCCGGAAGTGTTCTCAGAAACTGTTCACCAAACTAAGTTAAAACCTTTTTAGGGTTAGTAGGCATGTTGTGTAGATGTGCCGAACGAAGGTCATTTTGCGCGCATACGCATGCACGTGCGGGCGCGTGCAATGAGTAAAATGACTGATATATTTAATATGGTTGTAACTTTTAAATTTTTTGATAAAATGTTTTGAAACTCATTATATAAAGATATATAAGTTGTGTAGATAAGATGTCAGGGTCAAATTTGCATGAACTCATGCGCATGCACGTGCGCTTTGCTCTGATTGGCTGAAACAGAAATCTCAATATCTTTTTTGTTTTATGATGAAATGCTTTGAAATTTCTAACATAGACATGCATTAGGATGTACTACAATATGATATATAAAATTTTTCATGAAATCACGCGCATGCACGTGCGCTGCAATCTGATTGGCTGAAACTTTAAATGAGTATAACTCCCTTGGTTTTCAACCAAACAGCATGGGATTTACAACATTGATAGACATAAAGGACTCCTACAGGATGGTATGGTCACCATTCACATGCATGCATGTGCGTGCACGTGCGCTTTGCTCTGATTGGATGACACAAAAATCTCAATATCTTTTCTGTTTTTTTACAAAATGCTTTGAAATTTAAAACATAAGCATGCTTTAAGATGTCCTACAATATCATATATAATAATTGTCATGAAAATACGCGCATGCACGGGCGCTGCAATCTGATTGGCTTAAACTTTAAATGGCTATAACTCCCTTGTTATTCAACCAAACAGGATGGGATTAAGAACATAGACAAACATAGTGGGCTCCTACATGAAGGTATGGTCATCATGCACGTGCGTGCACGTGCAAATGGGTAAAATAGTGTAGACAGATGATATCGTCATTACGCTCATGCAATCACATGTGCACGCCTGCATTGCTTAAATTTGAAATACTTGGTATACTTTTGGAAAAAACATTGTCTTAAATGCATAGATTTTGCCTTCTTTAATGAAACTTACAGGGAATATGGCACGAGAAGGGAGTTGGGGAGCGTTTGGGGAACATCTGTAACGGTTCCCGTTACAATTAGCACTAGTTTTATGTAGTTTTAATGCTTTGAAAAAAAAAAACATACATACTATTTTAAATCACTGAATGGGAAATGACATAGTATTAGTTTGCAAGTTGACAATTAAAACTGTAGTTAAAAATAATTATATCAAGGAGAATAAAAAGATATATGTGAAGATAACAAACAATATACACACGTTTCTGACGCAATGGTATCAGCAGTCTTGTTTAAAAGCATAATTTCGTTAGCTCTGTGGTCAATTTAATGATCTTGTCAGCAAATACAATTAGTCAATGAGTCACGGACGTTCTTCATACTAATTGTTATGACATTAACATCGACGGTTTTTTCCGAACATGACAAGTGGCAAATGACAGGTGTGACCGTCTGACCGATCTGCAGGGGATGCTTACTCCTCCATGGCACCTGATCTAACCTCTGACGTTTTGGGGGACCGTGTTTGTCTCCTTTTTTTGTATTGTTTAAAGGACTTTAATAATGTTTGTTATTTCGATATATTTCCTTAATTAAAATAAACGAATACTGAAAAATTATTTTCACAGTTGACGTAAATTCGGAAGATGAATTCGTTTTAAATGAAAAATATAAGGTCTGGAAACAGTCGCTTGCTTGTCTACTTGTATATAATCCATTTTTACTTCCGAAAAAAAATTGAACTTTTTCTTTCGTGGCATTTCATTGATTGATGTTTTCAAGTTCCTAGTTCAGAGCATTTTGGAATCCATGATCGCTGATTGCTTATGACAATGAAATTATTTATAATTATGCGGAGAGATACAATGGTATAGAATTTGAAAGACGAATAGTTTCGCATTTTATTTTATACTAAGTAGATAAGGTATATTGTTTTTAGAAGGCGACTTACACAAAAGTATATATAATTTTGTTTGCGTTGTGGTTTACCTTAAAAAACTTTTTTTTTAAATGCTATCGACCTCATTTTAACTAGAAGTATCTAATTTTTCTCTTTAACAACAACCCCCTCCCCCCCCCCCAAAAAAAAAAATTAATCCCCACCGGAAACCCTGAAACTATTAAATCATACTTGTTTTATGTTTAACACGTTTAATTCTGGGACTGATAAAAATACGTATTGTTTCAGTTCAAATAATGAAGATTTTTTTTACCATATGGAAAACAGAAGTCTTTCTGATTTTTTTTTAAATGTAAAAAAAATTACAATACCTAGAAGCTTTGAGTTTATTACAATTGTCCTTCCTGGGGATAACATTTGTTTTCATATTTTGGAAGATTTTGGCCCTGTGAATTTCTGAAAAACTAAAAACTGCTTAGTTTTAGTTAAAACTGCATTGAATAGCACTTAGATCTCTTGTGATTGCGTATCAATAAAAAAAAACAAGAGGCCCATGGGCCACATCGCTCACCTGAGAAGCTTTGACCATTCTGTTCTTTTCCAGATTTCCCCCTTATTGTACACAATGCATCCCCACCCTACCCCACTGATCATAATTTAGACATTTTGTAATCTACACTACCCCATAATCCTTCCAAGGGCACATATGTTTCAGATTTTTTGGCCCAGTGGTTCCTGAGAAGAAGATTTTCAAAGATTTTTCCTATATATTTCTATGTAAAACTTTGATTCCCTATAATGGCCCCACCCTTTCCACGGGGGTCATGATTCCTACAATTTAGAATTTACACTAACCCAAAATGCTTCCACATAAGCTTCAGATTTTCTGGCCCAGTGGTTCTTGAGAAGAAGATTTTCAAAGATTTTTCCTATATGTTTCTATGTAAAACTTTGATACCCCATTGTGGCCCCGCCCTTCCCCTGGGGGTCATGATTTGAACAATTTAGAATCTACACTATACCAGGATGCTTCCACATAAGTTTCAGCTTTTCTGGCCCAGTGGTTCTTGAGAAGAAGATTTTCAAAGATTTTTCCTATATATTTCTATATAAAACTGTGATTCCCCATTGTGGCCCCACCCTTCCCCCGGGGGTCATTATTTGAACAATTAAGAATCTACATTATACCAGGATGCTTCCACATAAGTTTCAGCTTTTCTGGCCCAGTGGTTCTTGAGAAGAAAATTTTCAAAGATTTTTCCTATATATTTCTATATAAAACTGTGGCCCCACCCTTCCCCCGGGGGTCATTATTTGAACAATTTAGAATCTACATTATAACAGGATGATTCCACATAAGTTTCAGCTTTCCTGGCCCAGTGGTTCTTGAGAAGAAGATTTTCAAAGATTTTTCCTATATATTTCTATGTAAAATTTGGATTCCCCATTGTGGCCCCGCCCTTCTCCCGGGGATCATGATGTGAACAATTTAGAATCTACACTATACCAGGATGCTTCCACATAAGTTTCAGCTTTTCTGGCCCAGTGGTTCTTGAGAAGAAGATTTTCAAAGATTTTTCCTATATATTTCTATATAAAATTTTGATTCCCCATTGTGGCCCCGCCCTTCCCCCAGGGGTCATGATTTGAACAATTTAGAATCTACACTACGCCAGAATGTATCCACATAAGTTTCAGCTTTACTGGCCCAGTGGTTCTTGAGAAGAAGATTTTTTAATGACCCAACCCTATTTTTGTCTTTTCTTGATTATCTCCCCTTGCGAGGGGATATGTCCCTTCGTTTTAACAATTTGAATTTCCCTTTACCCATGGATGTTTTGTACCAAGTTTGGTCAAAATTGGCCCAGTGGTTCTTAAGAAGAAGTCGAACATATGAAAAGTTTACAGACGGACAGACAGACGGACGGACGGACGACAGACAAAATGTGATCAGAAAAGTTCACTTGAGCCTTCGGCTCATGTGAGCTAAAAATGGCGTAATTTTCAAAGCTATTTTTCGGTAGTGGATGAGTTGCGTCAAGCGAAAAGGGACCTTCGTGACAAAATTTTCGAAAATCGTTTTTTAACCGATTCTGAAAGAGCTAGTTTTTCTGAATATTTTGATACCAAATTTTTTTATTGTAAACCTTCTAAATTCTAATTAAAACTCAAAATGAAAGCAATGCAATTTTAACAAGATAACGCTATTAAACGTTGAATAACGTCACATAACATTATTAATATTTGGTACGTTATTATTACTAAATAACCTTTTTGTATTAGTTAGAAATTATTTTTTCTACATTTATTTAAATTTTGCAATGCCTTTTCCCCAAATTTTAGCATTTATATGATCGTATACATTGTAAAATAGCGATAAGGCTGTTGAAAAAATCCTTAATTTTATCTATATGTAGGCCAATATTGCAATAATAAAGAACGTAAGTTGTACATTTTCAAAGAATATATTCAACGACATCATCTCATCTTTTTTCTACAAGATGAACATAAGCATTGATACTTGAAAGGATTCTTTCCAAGGGGATAGACCTTTGACCATGCAAAACCAAACAAGTTCCTACCCCGAAGTTATCTCGCATGGCATTTGTAACATTACGGATATTTTCCAAGAAAGAAATAACAACTTTTATTCACAGAAATGACCGAGTATTTACAATTGCTTGCAAGGGAGTAAAATAAATAATTATGTTCATGTAGTAAGGTCTTAAGGATATCGATTGATTCCGGTCAACGTATTGTTATTTCCCTTTCGCTATAATCAGCAAACCCGCCTCCTAAAAAACACTTAGCCAGTACCTACATGTATTTTTTATGGAAATGACATGGTTGTACTTCCCTGAAAAAATGTTTTATAGGGGTCGATGGTATGCAACTTTCAGGTATTATTTCATACTTCTTTCAAAAACAATGTCCTAATATTTTATTTAATTTAAATTGAAAATTATATTGAAATGTGGAATATCCTCCAATTCAAATAAGATTAAGCATGTTTGTTTTAACCCCCTCTAACGATGCTAAAGTTAAATAAAATATACCGGTACAAACATTAGATACTAAAGTTAGATAAAATATACCGGTAGTACAAACATTAATACTAAAGTTAAATAAAATATACCAGTACAAACATTAGATACTAAAGTTAACTAAAATACACCGGTACAAACATTAGATACTTAAATTAAAGAAAATATTCCGGTACGAACATTGTATCAATAAATATGACTTAACTATTTTCAGTTAAAGAAATAAAGTTTTTGTACATTGGGGAAATGGGGTAAGGAGGGGGGGGGGGCTTATTCAAAAATGAGCCGGGCACGTTGTGCTTGGAACAAAGACACGTTACTTCGATACTTGTGATTGTTTAAATTTTGCTAAAGATAAATATTGTATTTTATTCTCATGTTAAAAATATCAAGGAATTGAATTTGTTCAGCACTAAAAAATACCCAAGTTATGTATATATCTAGGCTTGATGCAAAACAATCAGTCGGACAACATTAATTTAAGTCGGACCTTAAATTCATACTTTTTGAGCATACAAAAATCGTTAATATATAATTAACGTATGTATAAGCTTTTCTTCTGTGCCATTCAATCACGAGTTGGTACGTTGTTTCTTGCAATATTTTATTGACCAAATCACTGGTACCGGATGACATTCTAATTGTACAATCTTAGCAGTTCATACACGGTTACATACATGTACATGTAACTAATCAGTTTAATTCATATTCAGCTGTATCAATGAGAACAATAAATGGTACAAAATACATGGGCCTCATCCCCTGAAAATCCAAACAATATATTATACGTATATGCACGCTGCCATCGGAAGAAATTTCTTTAAATCTATTTTCGGCATTATTTTATTATGCATAATGTGTACAATCGACAATCCTCGACTTACTCCGCTTCACTCCATTCAAACAGGTACGAGCCATCCGAGGAGCTCCGAGATACCCCCCCCCCCTCCAAAAAAAAATGAAGTCACGTGCACGAATTAATGATGATTATAGGATATAATTTACAAAACGTAAAGTTAATTTTTTTTCAAATCCAACTTTTTATTCTTGTATTCAGGTTGTGACAGGGTCGTTAATTCTTAAAATAAAAATTTCAAAATTTTTCTAATACCTAATTCAAAAAAAAATTATATTTTTAAAATCATATGCAGTAAACAGATACATATAGAAAGCATCTTCATTTGTGAGCTTTATAAAAGTACGTTATTTTACACAGATAAAAAAAAAGGATTCATCAGACGATATTATTAAGAGGTCACAACATGCACAAGTGTAAATAATCATTGATTTCACAATCGCAGTGTAAATTGAGCGACATTTACAAAGGGGTTGCACAGCTTCCAAATATGAAATTCTTATGATCCTCTGCAAATACATCTACAGTGTATGAGAAAGAAAAGGAACCATTGAGATATTGTTTGAAAAACAAAATAATTCATCACCACTTGACTGATGATGTGGATTACAAAGCAATGATCAGGCACTTAATAAATTTGTCAAATATAGGAGCGATGTTTTTTTAGGAAAGGGGGGGGGTGCATGTACCATTGTATTTTTAAAGTGGCTATGGTCAAAATAAAAAAAAGAAAGAAATGATAAATTAATACGTAAAAAACGAAAGTGAACAAGCACAGTTGAAACAAAAAAATAAATTAATTAAACAAAAAAAAATCAAGTGAGAGAATAACAGATAGAAAGAGAAAAAAAATCGGAATTAATCCTTGAAAAGCTCCCCTTTCCGTAGTACCCCGGTTATATGAAACGGACATAAGCACATCCAAAAAAGGTGTGTTTTCGTGTAGGGGGGAGGGGGTAATCAAACCATTTAATTGATCAATATTATGCAAGATTATAAGCTTAAAATGTCTGGAACTACTGTATTTGCCTTAAACATAATTAGGAAACTTCAAATCAGAAAATAAAACTTATGTACATTAGTCTGACTTTAAAAATATCAGCTTAACCCAGAGTCACCATGTTTAGTTTTAATTTATTTCAATAAATTTACGCAATGAATACAAACTTCAAATTAGTTTTGAAAATGACAATTTTTTTCGCATTTTAAAACGTCAGTTTTCAAACCTGAAAGTGCTGCCCCAACGGTGACGGTACAGAAGTCCACTTCATCCTTTGTGACATTGTTACAGACAGTTTCCTAGCTGCTGCATTCATGTTTTATTCTAACTATGTATTTATAAAATGCTATTGCAACTATAATAGTATCAGTTAACTTGATTCGATTACTTAATCTCCCATAACAAACTTTGGGCATTGAGTCGCCAATTCTCGGGCCTTTCTGACTAACGGAGAAACAACCTGGAAGGTGTAATATGTAAACCCCCCCCCCCCAAAAAAAAAAAAAAACATTGAAATAAATGCAGGAGACCATTTATCTGTAGAGTCTGGAGCTCAGCCGGAAATGCCAATGACGCGATTTTCTTCAGAGCTTACTGAGGTAAACACGTAGGCCTACATGGATTTGTTCATGAATATTTTTCACTTCTCACGAATTAGGTCGTTAATGAACTGTCAAAAATTAAATTAGTTAATACACTATTTGGGAAAAATAACCAGCAAATCTATACATTGACGGCATTGTACAATACTTTTTTTCCGGACATATACAGGCGTGTATATTTTTCAACATTTATATTACGCAAATAAATTTTTGTTTTGCTTTATCGTATGAAACTTTTCTATCGACAAACGCACCGGCGCGACGTCACATCTTTGAAGCGCTATTGTGACGTAATTAGTTTATGTCGCGAAGGTCCCTTTTCGCTTGACGCAACTCATATATAGAGCGCAACTTCTGATCTACAATATTCAACTAGTAAATGACAGATCTGTTTCTTAGGATTGACCTGTTTTTTTTTTTAAATTAGGGAGTGATCTAATATTATTTTTCTTCATTAAAAGTACCCAAATATAACTATTTACCTTAAAATTCAAGAACATTACAATTTCAAAATACCAGTTCTCCAAGACCTGGACTTAAAGGAGAAAATTTTTAATTGGAAATGAAAGCGCTATTTAATTTTATTGCTTAAATGGGACATCGGGCGTTAATCAATAAATTGGGATATCTACAGGGTCATTTTAGGCATAACGTGAACCGAGCTCTTTGACAACTTAGCCATGTGATAGCTATATATATAATGAAATGAATTTAAATTTATCCTATATGATTCCGAAAAATTCTTGCCCAGATGTCGCACCTTTAGAAATCTAAACACCTTGTCGTCCAAACAGGACCAATCTGCAAAGCAAATACCTCAAACACTCTATGCATGACAAAGATTCCTAACTTTTAAATGGCTCAGGCTGGCGAGTACAGGTCAAAATGTACAGCTCTCCGTATGAATAAAAAATTCTCCAAAGGGACATTCAATAACAAAACTAACAAATTCACTCGGAAAACACCTAAAGT
>NW_026919033.1:0-15177 GCF_032062105.1 Saccostrea cuccullata | reverse complement strand
AAAGACGTTTTATTTAACTTTGCCATCTAGGCCTATTTCCAAAAACAGGAAAATAGGTTGTGTTTGCGCGTGTGTGTGTTGAGGGGAGAAGGGTGGGGGTTGACTAAATTGATTGGGTATAAATGGTATATGGCAGCTTTCAAGGTGTTTCTGCCTAATCAAGTATAAAAAAGTTTGTACATTTTGGAAAAAATCATCAAAAACGCTTTAAACTAATTTGAATAATATTTGTTGTTGATCTATATGAGAAAATAGATTTAAAAAGTTCCAATTATGGGTCAAAATTTATATCCCCCTTTTATCAAACCTATTATGTTTAATTTCAGACTGGTAATGAATTAAGGATATGAAATACATGTACCTATAAGATCGAGGCCCATGGTGACGGGTCACATGTTCACTTGAGAATATTATGCTCAATTTGATGAATACATGGAGGCCCTATTATGTAAATTATTAAATTATATTGACTTTTTCTTTGGTAAAGCCTAATTTTAAAGGAGTGTGCATTTATAATTAGAGGCAAACACCTTAGTGCGGGTATTACTGTCTCATGACAGCATCTAGTTTTTTTTTGAAGGATGATGAAGGAGAAGATTCTATGCATGAGGATTTTGATTTCAAGCTGTTGATAGACATACAAAATGGCTGTCCTGTGCGGTCGCTGTCGTGGTCACCAGTGACGTCGTACAAGTCCTACGAACAGCCAGACACAATCAGGTATTACTATTTGGATATATTTGTTTATTCAGTGAGTATGCATTTACCACTTTTTATGTGCTAAGTGCTAATGGATTACTTTTAAACATAAAGATGAATCAGTAGTTTTCATTTTAAAGGGAGGATGCTAACATCAAATGTAATACTAATAGGGAGGGCAAATTAAATGGTTTGTCATGAATTTCAATTTGAACTACTTATTTACTTGGTTACCTGTTGGTGAATACAGAAATTTTCTTTTTTATATATGACTGCATTACACATGTTACAGATATCATCTATCATGTATGATAAGAATTTTAAGTGCAACAGCTCTTTCACTCTATGCTTTATATCTCTTTAGAATTGCAGCAGCTGGAAGTGACAACAGAATAAAAATATTCACAACAGATCTGGTGGAAGGAACAGAGGCAGAGGTATAGCATTATCTTTTTTTTCTTAAAAAGATATTAACCCTAGCATGTCTACGGCTTTCAAAAAAAAAAATTGTGAAGTAATTATAAAGACAAGGAAAATCTGTATTGCTCTAGAACAAAAAAAAATGATAAAATCAAGGAATTATTTTATCTTAAAAGTATACATATATTGAAGAAATGCTGCACTTTTTCTTATATTAGTTTTTTTTGTTACCACATGTAGGTACTTGAAGGTCATTCAGATTTTATCAATGCCCTCACATACAACCCAGAAAATGGAGACATTCTGGCCTCAACAGGAGATGATTACACGTGTAGGTTATGGGGGAATGATGGAGTCAACAGGCATGCTTCCAGCTCAGTGCCCCAGGCATGTCAGTCTGCATCCATGAAAAAGAATCTGGGAAGGTGAGGTATTCCATATCATAAGTAATGGAGTAGGCCAAATGTAGTAAAGGGCAAATTGCAAAAAATAAAACTGTGAGCAATTTCAAACCAGTTCTTGTTTAAGTTCTGTTATTAACAAGTGGTACCATAAAACACAGTTGATTATCACTAGTATGCCTGTTGTTGTAAGCTTTGGTCGTTATTGACAGGTGGTGGTGGCCCAGAAGAATGGGATCATTAAGATGTTTAGCCTTGACCTTCAGCACCAGATCAGTTCCTGTGACTGTGGGATCTCCCCCTGATGGGGATAGACTGGTGTAGAGATGACGAGGACATCATAGGAGCTGTAGCCGGCACAGAATGGCTGGTATTCCAGTTATCAAGGTCAAGGTAAGCTTGAGGACATCAGAGGAGCTGTAGCCGGAATAGTGTGGCTGGTGTTCCAGTTATCTAGGTCAAGGTAAGGTTGAGGACATCATAGGAGCTGTAGTAAGCTCAGATAGCTGGTCTTCCAGATAGCTGGTCTTCCAGTTATCTAGGTCAAGGTAAGGTTGAGGACATCATAGGAGCTGTAGCCAGCATATAGTGACTGGTGTTTCAGTTATCTAGGCCAAGGTATGGCTGAGGACATCATTGGAGCTAAACTGGCACAAAGTGGCTGGTGTTCAAGCTATCTAGGTCAAGGTAAGCTGAAGGACATCATAGGAGCTGTTGCCCGACACAGAGTGGCTGGTGTTCCAGTTATCTGGGTCAAGGTAAGAGTTTACAGGAAAAAAAAATGTGAACTCGTCTGTGAGCAGTTCAGTATTTTATTAATGATTTAGCTCTATGGAAATTTACATTTGCAATATGATCTGTTGACTATTACAAGTGTACAACTTGTATTGTGCCAAAGATTCATGATGTATCCCTCTTGTTTTTTAGTCAGCCCTTGGAGAGAAGACAGGCCCACACAGATGGCGTTAGAGACATCAAGTGGTGTAAGAGTCAGCCTAATCTACTGGCTACATCAGGCCGCCCAGGGAGACAAATCAAAGTGTTCAATACAAGGCATCACCAGGTAAGGTTGTTTATGATTTAAAATGTTACCTTAATTTTGTCTCTGATGCATTTAAAAAGAGGGATAGATCTTGCTACCCTTGCTCCAGTCGCCTGGGTGTAGCAGTGGGTTATAGCATATGCTCAAGAATTGCAGAGTTGGGAGTTGATTCTTATGTTGTGTTTTTGAATCCCACTGTGGGACTTGAAAATGGGTCCTGCAGATATGAGACCCTATAATCTGAGGTCCTTTGTTGCAGTAGGTGCTGGCACGAAAAAGATACCTCAGTGCTCAATGGCCTTGAGTGCCAAGTATAGGTCAAAATTTGCAGCTCTCCATGGGAAGTGATGGTGTGTCCATATGAGTGAAAAATTCTTGACAGGGAAGATAAACAACAAACAAACAAACTCTGGATTCAATGCACAAAAGGAGAATTCCCTTTTAAGTTGTTACTGAATCTACTAATATATTAAAAAACAGTTGATTGGTTGGCTGATACTTGTTAGATATATGACAGAACTATTGCATGTACATGTGTAAAATTGATCCAGGTCATTAACATCTTTTATTTAATTCATATCTTTTATACTTTACACATTAAATATACAAATTTAATCTGCTTTTTATTGACTGATTCTAATTTTAGGTTCCTCTGAACACTTCGTTAAAAGTATCATATGGGATGAGTTGGCATGCTCAGTTACCAGTGTTAGCAGTAGGGGGAGATTCACAGGTACATCTGTACACATAGAGCCAGCCAGACAACAGACTTGATACTGTCAGGGGATGCTATCATTGACACTGTTACAGGAAACTTTTGCAGGAAGCTTTCTTGTGGTGGCTGGATTATGAGTGATGTTTAATAGACAGAACAGCACAAATATTGTGAACACAATCGTAATGGTGTATGAAATTTTACTTTCTCAAGAGAGAAAGTCATACCCAAATATTGACAATTTATAGCTGAGAACCTGAAAACAGAGACTGTGTACTATGTAATAATAACTTTACATGTAGTTCTGTTTTGATTGTGTTGAAATTTTTATTTTGCAAATGATGATTTTCTTTTTGCATAATATGGATTAATGCCTTGTAAATTCAGTATAAAACAAATGCAATGGAGAAAGATAAAAACTAGAAACCATAAAAATGATAGAAATGGAATGTTAAAACTGTTTTTTATATAGAGTGGGTTTTCCCGTACCATTTTATCGACAATCGTAAACAAATATTGAAAGGGTGTGGAAGGTGTATCTCACAATTTTAAAAAAAATGGTATGAAGACCCACTCATATAAAAAAGTTAGTTTACCTTCTTAAATTTCGGAACATATTCTCGAAAACTCCAAGTCCAATTGTGTGTTTGCTATAAATATAGAACTGTTTGCTATTTAAATGGCAATGTATATACGACTTTGTGGCTCAGTAGTCATAGCGGCGGTGTTGAAGCACCTAGTTATTTGTCGCAAGTGTTCGAATCACGCTTTTTAAAGTTCAGGTTGAAATTTAGATAAATATTTTTTTTTTCACTAAAAACAAAATGAATTGATAAGATGATGAATTTATTTATGGTCAATTAATATATTTCCTATAATAAACAAGTTTTCAAGACACCTGTGTATATAATATTTTGTATGTATTCAGTTCATGACTACATAACACGATTGCAAGGTAAATGATACCCCCCGCCTCCATATAGTTATAATTGCAAAGTCCATGTTTTGCTGTGGCCGGGAAACCCAAAATATGTGTCGAATCAAAAAGTAAAATAGGAGGTGCACAATGGCAATATGTAATAAAGATTCTGTGAAAGTTTCATCAAATTTCATTCAGTGGTATGAGAGGAGTTGCGGCTAAGAGATGGGGACCCCAAAGCGTAACAGACGGACGGACGGACATACGGAAGGACGGACAGACAGACGGACAGACGTACAGACGGACGGAATTAACGATTACATATACCCTCCCGCTTTTTAAGCGGGGGGTATAATAATGATGGGTATATCAGCACGAAATGGCTATGCAAAACAGTTAAAAGGAAAGGTAAAGCGTACCATCTCAAAACACCTGAAAATATATTTGATAGAACAATTAACACGCAGTTTGAAAAGCATCACGTTAAAATTACTGTAACGATAACCGCAAGGTATAAAACTAGAGGTACTGTGAGCAATGGGCTCACTAAATCTGATTCCCCGCCTCCCATATGTGTATAAATCGTTGTGTCCATGTTTTGCTATGGGAAACCCAAAATTTATGTCGGATCAAAAAATAAAATAGGAGGTGCACAATGGCAATATGTGGGCATATGACTCGCCTAATCCTCCCAGATACTTTCAAAAAAGTTGACAATCTAGTTTGGTCTAGGTCTTAATTACAAAGTTCATTTTTTTCGATGCCTAACACCTCAAAAATTGCTATATTGTGGTATGAATACATATCGGTGCAGATGAATTATCGGAGCAGATATTTTTTTATATTTTTTTTTTTTGGGAGGGGGGCGGGGGGTTAAAAATAGCAATATTTAGATTCCTAATATGCCTTTTTTGATGTTCTGTTAGCAGTTTTTGACGTATAATATCCATGGACGTCTACAAAAATATAAGCGAATCATTTGCCATTCCTCAACGTGTGCATTGCTTACAAAATCGGAAAACGGTGACATCATTAGAGCCATTTCAGCGTTTTTTTTCCTTCAAATTATTGTCATAAAATCACATGTTCAGACCAGTAGGCGTGACAGATAATGTTAATTTTATATTGAAATCGCAATATTTGTGGAAGGTGTACCGTCGCATTTATGAATGCATAAAATTAAAAAGCTGAGCAAAAGTCATGCACAGTCGAATTAGAGTCACCTGGTTCAATGGAACATCCATATACATTTTCTTTTAACATAAAAATGGTTGCGTGAAAGTTTTTTTGTGAGTTTCGCGATAGCTAAAGTTTCACAGTATTATTACCATGAAATAATTCCGAGATGAGATTTACAGCATTGCTTACAAAGAATAACATAATCCGCAGACAAATGCGTTCATACATAAAAACAAGCAAACTATAAATCAAATTTAAAAAAATCATTTCTGCATTTTTCACAGTTCGTATATCGATATCCTAATATCATACATGTTTATTTTATATATTTATGTATCGATATTTTTCAATGATTTTTGTTATGAGAAAAAGAAAGAGATTATACACAGAGTAAATCATAAATATTTTTATACAAATGTAGGAAAGGTGATTTACGTACATTCTCGCAACTGTAGCAAAAAAAAAGTATTCAAATAGGGGTTTAATGAGAGATTTTTACGTAGAAGTCATGTAAATTATCTTAATGTTTTATTCATAATTTCAATTTCATAGATAGAAAAGCCACAAATATAGATCTTTAATTTGTGTTCCTTGTCGGTAATTTGGTTTAAAAGAAACAAATTAATGTTGAAACACGTTCTGTCCATTTTCTTTTTACATGAAAATAGTTGCGTGAAAGATTTTTGTTAGTTTTGTAATGACTAAAGTTTCACAATATTTTACCATAAAATTGTTTAGAGATGAGATCGTGTATCGTTGTCTTATATGCTACAATCATACATGTGTACCATGTATTCATTTTTATACGCCCGTCTTTAAGACGGGACATATTATGTTATAGGCTTCGTGTCCGTCCGTCCGTCTGTCCGTCTGTCCATTCCTGTCCGGCTCATAACTTGAATACTATTAGGCCTAGGATTATCAAACTTTGTCAACTCATACTTCTTCGGTAGACGGTGTGTCGCGCACAAAAAGTAGGTCGCTCTGACCTTTAATAAAGATGCTATAGCCAAATATGGAAAAATCCTGTCCGGCTCATAACTAGAAAACTATTAGACCTAGAGCTTTCAAACTTGGCAAAAGTATACATCTAAAGTAGAAGGTGTGTCGCGGCCTATTTCAAGGTCACTGTGACCTTTAATTATAGTGAATTTTTTTAAAAAAACTAAGTCTTTTAAATTCTAATTTTCATAATCCTAAAAAATGTAAAAATATAGTTGTATGCTTATTAAAAAACGTTAAATTAAAGGCGGAGATTTTTTACCGGGTGGTAAATTCCAGGTGAGGGAGGGGCTTATTTTGTACAGGTGTGAATGCCTTAGGGGCTAGTAGTCTACCTGTGGTCATCTGTCATAATCCCTATACACAGGAAGTGATTTAATACACAGTGAAATACCCCCAGGTGTCAAACTTTACCTGTGTTGGTGATTTAAAATTAGTAGAAAAGACCTTTTTTATATTAAATTATATATTGATTTAATTTTTGACTGTTTGAAAACACCCCTACCCATTTAAAAAGATTATTATGATATCATACAATTAATTCAAATATTAAAACAAATATTGTTTTAGATGTTAATGCATGTATTAATAAGAAAAAAACAACTCCTGTGACAACCATATTAGACTAAAATCATTCATCCCAGGATCTCATCTATGAATTAAATGAAAATAGGGCTGTGTTAAGTAAATCTCACTTAAAAAATATAGATCTAGATTTATCCTACATGTACCTTAATAAAGCTTTGTCACCATGATACATGCTAAAAAGATTGCTTGTAAATTCTTATCGGATTAAACATGCAACATGTATTTTAAGTGACCCATGATTAGAAACGTTATTTTTTAATTTAATTACTTTACACAGTGCTTCTCTGAACTTAATAACATTTCCATTTTAAGTTTACCATTTAGCCTACAGTATAAAAATTAATATCGAAATTTCATTTGAAAAAAAAAATTATGTACCAAAGTTTAAAAAAAATGCATATTATTTTATAATCCTTTCAAATACTAAAGGTATATTTAATTCATATATTATTAAACTAAAACTGTTCATGGTAATACAGTTTCTGTATACCATGTTTGGTAAACATCAAAGGATCATAAGTTAATTAGAAGGTCACCATGAGTCCCAAACAAGATGTACAGGGTATACACAGAGACCTGTAAGTAAATGTCAATCAAGTTCCAGCATCCAATGATAAACCTTCATGCACTTGATTGACAGTGCTACCCAGACCAGGTATTTTTGAAGGCGGTGCTTAAAATCTCTGCCTTTAAGTAAAAACTTATTTTTTCATTATAAAAATACTTTACAGCAACTGTAACAAATGTTTATGCTTTGAGGGGAATTCAGTTTGTCCCATGGGCTTAAAAGGGGAGATTTTTAACCGTACGGTTTTCTCAGGTAAGGGGAGGGACTAAAATTTTTCAGCCTGGATCCCCGAGGCATTGACGGTTGTGCAGACCGTGGGAAGGTAACCTCTATACACAAACAGTATACACAGAAAGTCAATGATATTACCTGTACAGCTTGGTGGCCTACTGTTCATCATAAAATTAGTAGAATTTGATATCGTAAATAAAAAATATCAATAATAATTAATGATAATTGTAAAATTTCATAATTTCAGACTTACAAGCAGAAATCTCGCAGGCCAACTTTTGTAAAAAAAAAAAAAAAAAAAAAAAAAAAAACTACGGTTTGTTGTATGTCACATGTACAGCAGTTATGACTTGAGTTCGTTGCAAAAAAAAATACTCATCCTTGTCTATCCCTTTCAAAATCTTAAAAACTATTCATAATTAATTATCGTAAATATAGTAACAATTAATTAGAGCTTCGATTATGATCAAATAGTAACAGTTACTTGCCGTTTGTATAAAAAGTCGCGTGGTCCTATTTTTAGCAAATGTACATTCTGTATCCTATTGTGAAAAAATCGTGATGATAACGATGGTTTTGTAAAGTTAAAATTATATGTACAAGTATGTGTGTATTTTATGTAATTTAGATTAGAACTAAACAACTTAAAACAAAATATTAATTTATTGCTAACATATCTTTCAGAACTATTGTTAACACCTGTGACCTTGAAAGAAGGTAACAACCCACGAAGCAAGAAATGCTCGGTTATAAAAAGGAAAAGAAAAGAAAGAAACTCTTAATTCTTTAATACTTGTCTGGACAAGCGAAGTTGTTACTTATAAGATATTTTGTTTCATCCTTAGTTATCCATTGTGTTACAAGTTTATTTTCTCCTTTATTTTCATCGTAATTTTTCGCCGTGTCTCACAACAAAAATCATTCTTAATTTTTACGACTGAAAACAAGATTTCATTCGCCTATGCAATTTTCACTAGTAAAAATAAACACAATCGTGATTTATTTTATTGAAATATTTGTAATACAGATAATTAATCAATTATAATCAAGTTGAAATTGTTTGCACCGAAATGGCTTCCTCATTGCGATGGTAATTTAGCGGTAAACTTCAGAAGACCGAAAGTTAATTTGATGGTGGCCACGCGTGTCAAACAAGGTGAAAGAGATATACACAGGGACTAGTAGCCAAATGTCAATCAATTTCAAGTACCCAATGATGGTCCTTAATTTATTTGATTGACAGGGGGATACAGACCACGTAAATCTGAGGGCGGTGCTTATTATCACGGGCTTTAATTATCAAGCACTCGTCAAGAAGAATTTTGATAGCAGAAATTTGCATGTCAAATTAGAGAGAAATTAATGAGTTTAAATTGTCAGGAGCTAAGAGCACCTCTAGATCTGGTGCAGATGTTATCTTAATTCATCTATTGGGAGTTGGGCATAAAGAAATGGCCTCATAGTTGCTTGTGCTAATTAAGAGTTCTTGATGGCTAGTCCAGATAAAGATCTTTCAATAGGTGTAATTAATTAAAACAAATTGATGTTTTAGTGTATGATTAAAACTAAATTAGTATTGTACAATATGATTAAAACTAATTATACATGTGTTAATTGAAAAAAAAATATATTTCAATTTTTATATATTTGCTACAAATTGCAGTCATGTCTCACTAGTATTATTTGTTATAATCAATCCCTACACTGTAAGTCTCTTAGAGATGTATAATAAGAAATGGAAAATAGATCATTGAAATCAGTGTCAATCTGTTAATCATGGCTACCTAATTTTCTTGCATCCTAACCAATTTATGATTATTGAACAATATTTGACGGGCGTATCGTGCTGTGGCGGGGCACTTTATTCGATATTTTTCAATGATATTAATTCTGAGATAGAATAAAAAATACATACAAAGAGTAGATGATCACCATTTGTAGGAAAAGTGATGAAAATTGATTTAACTGCATTCCGCTAAGTTCATGCACAGTCTTCTTAATTATCTTTCTTAAAAAGATATTGTACAAATTAAACAAAAATCAAATGTGTAACAAAAAAGATTGCATCTTTCTCGAAGTGGCTTCAAGCAACAAAATAGTTACATAATGTTGACACCCATGAGTGACATGCATGTCAATAGAAAAAAACAGTGGTTAAGACTTATTCGTATTTTGACAAACCTTCCGAATCAATTAAGCAGAAAATAACCGAACCGTTGCACTGAAAAATGATACAGAATAACATTTATCCTAGTTTTTAACAAACCGTCATTATGTTAGTCATCCCATCTTTCTGCGTATTTTTTTAATTGTATACGGTATAAAATACACTGCTACACAAGCAAGAAGTACAAAACCAATAAATAACCCAACAACAATTCCAACCCTCTCCCCGAGAGGAAGATTTTTGTATTTATCCCAGATGGATAAGTTTTTGTTCCCATCCAACGTTTCAGATGATAGGTGTGTGTACCTTCTGTGATATCTACAAGATATAAAGTGCTCTGCTGGTTTACTGTTGAATGGTACTCTACCAGACACAGTTGTATATTGTTTCGAATAATCAGTAGACTCCAAAAAGGACAATTGTAAACCATTTTCCGGTCGATATAACTGATGAAGTGTCAGTTGATGAGGAAAGAATTTGAATCGTTCAACAATGCGTTATTCTTTTCGGGAAACCAAATAACAGTTAAATAATTATGTTCATGGAGTCTTAAAGTCATCATTGAAGGTTGGCTACCATTGCTAGAAAAGTTACCTAAACATCCTTTTCCGTTGCAATTATTGTAAAATAATACCAGGGGAATTCTCTTTGTAAGATACTACTGATACGTTTCAAATCAGTATTTCCCCCAATTATATCATAAACCCTGTCAACGTTCTTATTTCCGTCACAAACGCTTTATTCTGACACCGCAAATACATTATTTAAATAACTAAATATGGACGATGATACTGATTTGCATTCTTTACTTACAACGGTTTCTGTAGAAAATTTTGACAAATTCCGCCAACGATATAGAAACGCATCCTTTTGATGTATAACCTAAATATATTTAAAAGCAGAAGTAATTTCAGTACCATTGCAGGTTCCAGATAGTGATATAATTTCATCAAAAATTGACCGTTGATTAAATGTTATTACTTTCCCAGTTAATATATCCCCAAGTTCTCGTAAAAAATTGAATTTTCCCATAACACTCCGATAGTCGATATTTCAAAGCTGTTGAATTTGGTTCCTCCAAAAATAAACGATAATTCTTGTAACAGTTCTCTGATTTTCTCTCCCGTCTTCGGCAACTTGCTTTTGGATAATCGAAAAATTCTCAACCACGGGGTATTGAAGCCAAAACCTTCTTACTATTTCTAATTCCGTTGAAAGTGAATTGAGTTGAATACTCAGTGTTTGAAGGGCTTGTAAAATCTGTGTTTCTCGGTCCGATTCAGTCGCTTCAGTAAGAATTGATATGGCTTCCCCAATAACAGGTACCGTTTCAAGGAGATGCAATGCAATACTTTCAACACTTTCTAATTCTGGAGGATTATAAGTCTTTTCCAAAGTGGACGAAAATGTTGATACAATTGTGTACACCTCTCTGATCGAATGGGTAATTTTTGATGGCGTACTTTTACTGTGTACGGCAGCAACGAAAAAAATTAAAATATGAGTGAAAGCAAAAGCCATCTTCCCAAATGTATCCATCTAAAATAAGTAAGAAACATGTTTATATTTTAAACATTTTTTCACTTATTTCTTTGAAATGAAAAGAAATTTTAAAGAAAAAAAGTACGCATACCATTTCTCGTCATCTACCTACTCTGTATGTCTTATCTTGCTGTATAGACATGTGACACTGACATCTGATTTATTCAAAGATATTTAAAATGACTACGAAAGATTGGAAGTAGGCGTGGAAAAAACTCATTAGTCCGAAGTTCAATTTAAAAATTTGCCCCAGAAAAAAATCAAATCAGTACCTATTATTTATTTTTTTTTTTACAATAATGAGAAATATTTTATAATATTTTGACTTCTCTCTACATTGCTCTATGAGATTAGTGAATCATTTGTGTATGAAAATGGCATTTCAGGATGGATTCTCTTATCATACAATTTAATATATCAATGAACATTAGTTAATTTATTACATGTATTTTGACTTCGCATTGTGAGATAATTGATTCATTTGTGTATGAAAATAGTTTTTAAAGGGTAGGTTCTTATCACACAATTTTCATATTTGATGAAAAAAATATCACCAAGCAGGCTCATAGGAATAATCCAGTTGGATGAGCACATCCAAATCTTTTTAGGGGCACTACCAGCTACCATCAAAAAATTTGTTGACAAGAAAATCCCCCCAAAATTCATTAAACGAGAGGGTACAAGTACATGTATAAAAACTAAGTTTTTATATAGTATTTCTGTTTTATCTTGAAAATTACCGGGGGGGGGGCGTCGATCCACCCTGTTCCTGCGACCATGCCAAGTGATATGATATCGATATCAATAGGATTCAAATTGACCGTTTTATTTTAAATGCAAAGTCAGGTCTATAGCATTATATTTTTTTTTCATTTGGAATATAATATATGATGCAATAATGCTTTCAGTATTGTTTTAATATAAAGGAAACAATTGCATTTTTTTTCAGATCTGTGGTTAGATTGAATGCATTGAAAAGCTTATAATATTTTATTTGTTTACACGATAATTTTTTAATCTTAGTCCATAATTATTAATTTCAGTTACACTATGATAAGATTTTCTGTAAGACTTTGATTGATTAAATGTTTTGGCTAAATTTATTGTTCAGTATAATTATTCTAGGAGACAGAAAAGGAGATATTTTCATAAGTATAGCCAGTGATATATAAATCTATATAATTGTAGAATTTTAGATAGGAATGGTAAACTGTGTTTACATGATTTTAAGGATTTACATGACTGTACATCGAATATTTAAGGCATTAAAGCAAAATCAATATACTTTGAATATTTCATCCAGTAAGACTCAGAGACCATGCTAGAATAAATAATTTTATGTACAATAAGCTGAGTTTATCAAGAGTTTGAGCTTTTAAGATAATGTCACCCCTAAAAGAAGCATGCAGTATTTTTATTTCATTCCCCGCCATGAATATGGCCGGGGCATATAGTGTTTGTCATGTCCGTTTTCCGTCCTTATGCCTGTCCTTTCTTTGCGCTTTGTGCTTAGCTCAGTTCAACGCTCAATTTCAAGGAACTATTGATGATGTCAATATCAACCTTCATATGCTCATAGATACCTTTTGCATTTTTGACCTTGAGTTTTCCTTTGACTTTTCTTAAACTAGAGGTTAGCTCATTTTTTAGATACCATTCAAGAAAATGCAATTAAACTTCATATGTTGATACTCACTGATGTAAGCTATTCAACTGCATAAACATATTTTGACCTCAGGCTTGCCTGTGACCTTTACTTCTCTTCGCTTTAATTTGTATTTTGCTTGGTTTTAAAGCAAGCATTTGAAATACTGAGCATTCGAAACAGGAAAGTGGTAAACACAAACACGAAAAAGGGCCCACGTTTTATGACGTTACGGCGACCGGAGAACAGTTCAGTTTTATTTCGATGTTGTAATGACACCTTTAGAGACTTGAAATGACCATAGAAGAAAAAAGATTATAAAAATATCACCTTATCTCAAGTATACAAATGAAATACGAGTTTTCTTAGCGAAGTTTTTTTTGACCGAGTCCCTCAGGAGTCAAAACATTCGGACAAACTCCTAATGTAATAGCAAAAGACGCTGTCACAGTAGACCGCCGATATGAGATTTTCTATTAGTTGAATGATGGTGAGAATATTGTCCGTAACTTACTAATAAATCTTCAGAAGATCGCATGAGGTTGCCAATTGGTTTTTAGACTGTTTATGGAGACTAAAGAATGTGTATCAATGAAATTCCTAAATTTAAATTGGACTCATCCAATTTCATTTCAGCAAAGATAAAACGTGACGCTGTTTTAGACACTTTGACGTATAATCCATGCGCCGTTGAGGTGATACAATACATGGCATAAAATCTCATAATTTGTTTATTTGTGCATATATTTATCTGAAATTTGCTGTGTATATTACTAAAATATGTACTAAATAATAGTGAAAATTTCAGAACGCAGTGATGTTTACTTTACACACTAGACAACTTGTCCGGTTTTACGGGACAACCCTCGTACATGGGGCATTCATTTTCTATGGACAAATTTCCATAAATGCTTAAAAAATATTTAAATTCATTATATAGGGTTCCTTGGTGCTTTGCTTGCTCAAAGATATTCCATAATTTATGATTTTGTTTTTAGCAGAGGTCCATGGCGTTACAAAACGAAAGACGTTTGTTCTTTTAAATGAGACAAGACTACATATAGTACTTTAAATGTATAATGTTTGAAGACAGATCAACACAAAAAATTCGAAAAAAAATTGAGATAAGAACATTATGTTGGTAAATAAAACGTGGCTGAAAAAAAACTAGAATTGGTTTATCTCAGCTGTAATTCAGTGCGATCATATGAATTTTTGGATTTGAGGACAGATGATAGACTGTGTGGTTTCCTCTTTATACTACAACATGAAGAAATTGAAATAATAGTATATTCAAAAGCTGATGTTGATGATGCTGATGATGGTGATGAAAGACAAAAAGCATTTATTAGAACCGATAATTATTGAAACCAGAAAGAGACATTTCTGCTGTATGATCTTTTTAGTAGGAATTCAATCTAATCTTGTTGTTAATTTTGAACGTTGAATATTTAATCTTTTTTTGTAATGTATAATTTTGCATTTGTTTCGTATATTATACAATTATGGACTCTTTTGGTGTTGAATATGGTGAATAACAAACCATATTCAACACCAAAAGAGTCCATAATTGTTTTACGTATTATATAGTCGGGGATTTTAATAGATAAGGCATTGAAGGCTGTATGACGACACCATTTTCTTTTTCGATCTTCCATTGTTGAAAATGAAAAATAATCTCCAGATTACTGTTTGTGACCTTCTAGTTTTCCTTTCCGAGTTCCGCTATGTGAAACGTCCTAATGTTAAAAAATTATCCTGAAATGGGTTTGAATAATTGTTACGTAGCTCGATGCGGGTTGCAACCATTGTTTACAACGTTATTCGATGTTTTGATTGTGACGTCACGATGCCGTTTCACGTGCATTACCCTCCGGTGAATACGGCTCAAATCCGGTGAATATTATACACCTATTTACTGTATATATGAGGAAATAGGAAGTTCATCGTCCCCAAGACAGCAAACTATTTCCCGAGGCGCAGCTTTGCTGTCGAGGGGGGTGATAAACTTGATTGTCCGAAAAGGTAAATAGGTTTTTATTATACCGATGCTACTTTA
>NW_026919032.1:75000-153532 GCF_032062105.1 Saccostrea cuccullata | reverse complement strand
AAGTTTAAAAGTTAACACTACATCAAGTACATTGGTAATTTCACGTGTTGCATGTGCGCGCACGTGCATGTATGTGCATTTTGATTGCAGTCATGTCTGACTTATAAATGCTTTTCATGTATTCAGTATCAAACGATTTCATCGAAAAACACAAAAGAAATGGCTATATTTAATATAAAAGTCATTTTATGCATTGCACGTGCACGCACGTGCATGCATGTGCATGTAGACAATGTCATCTTGTCTACATTTATAATATTTCTACATATACCGAATAGCAAAACATTACATCAAAAAATGTCTAAGTTGCGGCTATTTCAGGTATTTTGGTCATTTCACGTGTTGCACGTGCTCGCTCTTGCAAGCACGTGCGCGCAAAATGACCTTCGTTCCGCAAATCTACATAACATGCCTACTGACCCTAAAATGATTTCACCTAAATCGGATGTGTAGTTTACAAGATCACTCGCGGACAAAATTTTCCCAGGAAGAAAAATAATAATAATAATAATAAGAACTAGGGCTAATTGTAACGGGAACCGTTACAGATGTTCCCCAAACGCTCCCCAATGTCCTTTTGGTGCCTTATTCCCTGTAAGCTTCATTAAATAAGACAAACGCGATACATTTAAGACTTTAGCAAAGTTTTACCAGAAGTATTCAATTTCAGCATTGCACGCATGCGTATTTGAATGCATGTGCGTAATGACCATATCATCTTGTCTACACTATTGATATATTGTAATGTACTAAATATTACAGCATTTAATCCAAAAATATCTTTAATCTAGTGTATTTAGAATTTTACACATTTCACGTGCACGCACGTGCATGCCTGTGCATGATGACCATTCCCTGTTGTAGGAGTATATAATATCTATCTATGTTCCGAATCCCATGCTGTTTGGTTGAAAACCAAGGTGGTTATAGCCATTTAAAGTTTCAGCCAATCAGATTGCAGCGCGCGTGCATGCGCGTGATTTGATGAAAATTAATATACATGACATTGTAGGATATCCTAAAGCATGTCTATGTTTTAAATTTCAAAGCATTTCGTCAAAAAACAAAAAAGATATTGAGATTTTTGTTTCAGCCAATCAGAGCGAAGCGCACGTTCATACACGTGCAAGCATGTTCGTGATGATCATACCTTCTTCTAGGAGTCCATTATGTTTGTCTATGTTCTAAATCCCATGCTGTTTGGTTGAAAAACAAGGGAGTTATAGCCATTTAAAGTTTAAGCCAATCAGATTGCAGCGCACGTGCATGCGCGTGATTTGATGAAAATTCTTATATACCATATTGTAGGATATCCTAAAGCATGCCTAAGTTTTAAATTTCAAAGCATTTCGTCAAAAAACAGAGAAGATATTGAGATTTTTGTTTCAGCCAATCAGAGCAAAGCGCACGTGCATACGCGTGAGTTCGTGCTAATTTGACAGTGTCACCTTACCTACACTATTAATATATCTTTATATAATGAGTTTCAAATCATTTCAGTAAAAAATGTAAAAGTTATAGCTATATTAAGTATATCAGTCATTTCACTCATATCACGCGCACGCACGTGCATGCGTATGCGCGCAAAATGACCTTCGTTCCGCACACCTACACTACACACCTATTAACCCTAAAAAGGTTTTAGCTCAGTTGGGTGAACAGTTTCTGAGAACACTCGCGGACAAAAAAGTCCGGAGAAGAAATAAGAAGAAAAAAGAATAATAACTAGATACGATCTCGTTGCGAGCAACGAGTGGGTCTTCCGTCCGATTCTTGATGAGATGAGATAAGATTTTGTTTGAGATTTTTTATTCTAAAATAATGATTTTCCATAATCTATAAAAAGACATTGAACATTAAAGACTTAAAAAATCGACTTTTGGCCCATCACGCCCCTTAAAATTAGGGATCAGCCCTTTCTTCTTCACATCATCTTGAAGTTTTTTGGATTTTGAACACTTTTTGTTCAACAATTATTCAGAGATTCCTTTTCGTTTGCTAGTTATTCGCAAAGGAAATATTTAGGGGCCAACCCTTCAACTCCTTAATGGGGACGTTTATCGAAAAAGGAAAGATTGCATATTGTTCAGAACACTATTTTGAACATCTTTTGTTCAATATTACTTATCAAAATATTTCTCTCTTTCGAGATACAAAGCGTCAAAGATTTAGTCTTCTGGCCCATCGTGGCCCCTAATCATGTAATGTACGACTTTAAAATCATAATATACAGTTGTAGATTGTTGAAATAAACATTATTGCTTTAGTAATGTATATCAAATTATTGACTGTTAAAGAGTTATCGAAGAAAAAGACTTTTAGCCCCTTTTGGCCCCTAATTTGAGTGCCCAGCCCCTTTTTTGGATTTCATTTTGAAACTCTTAAGATTTTGAGCACTTTTTGTTCAACAATTATTCAGAGATTCTTTTTCGTTTTCGAGTTATTCACAAAAGAAATATTTAGGGGCCAACCCTTCAACTCCCTAATGGGGACGTTTAGAGAAAAATGAAAGGTTGCATATTGTTCAGAACATGATTTTGAACATCTTTTGTTCAATATTACTTGTCAAAATATTTCTCACTCTCGAGATATAAAGCATCAAAGATTTAGCATTCTGGCCCTTTGTAGCCCCTAATTATGTAATATACGACATAAAAATCATAATATACAGTTGTAGATTGTTGAGAGATACATGTTTGCTTCAGTAATGTATAACAAAATATTGACTGTAAAAGAGTTATCGAAAAAAGACTTTTAGCCCCTTTTGGCCCCTAATTTGAGTGTCCAGCCCCTTTTTCTGGATTTCATCTTAAAGCTCTTAAGATTCTGAACACTTTTTGTTCAACAACTATTCAGAGATTCTTTTTTGTTTTCGAGTTATTCACAAAAGAAATATTTAGGGGCCAACCCTTCAACTCCCTAATGGGGACGTTTAGAGAAAAATGAAAGGGTGCATATTGTTCAGAACATGATTTTGAACATCTTTTGTTCAATATTACTTGTCAAAATATTTCTCACTTTCGAGATCTAAAGCATCAAAGATTTAGTATTCTGGCCCCTTGTGGCCCCTAATTATGAACCATACGACATGAAAATCATAATATACAGTTGTAGATTGTTGAGATAAACATTTTTGCTTCAGTAATGTATAACAAAATATTGACTGTAAAAGAGTTATTGAAAAAAGACTTTTAGCCCCTTTTGGCCCCTAATTTGAGTGTCCAGCCCCTTTTTCTGGATTTCATCTTAAAGCTCTTAAGATTCTGAACACTTTTTTTTCAACAACTATTCAGAGATTCTTTTTCGTTTTCGAGTTATTCACAAAAGAAATATTTAGGGGCCAACCCTTCAACTCCCTAATGGGGATATTTAGCGAAAATTGAAAGGTTGTATATTGTTCAAAACATGATTTTGAACATCTTTTGTTCAATATTACTTATCAAAATATTTCTCTCTTTCGAGATATAAAGCGTCAAAGATTTAGCATTCTGGCCCCTTGTGGTCCCTAATTACGTACCATACGACATAAAAATTATAATATACAGTTGTAGATTGTTCAGATAAACATTTTTGCTTCAGTAATGTATAGCAAAATATTGACTGTTAAAGGGTTATCGAAAAAAGACTTTTAGCCCCTTTTGGCCCCTAATGTGATGAGTCAGCACTTTTTTCTTGATATCATATAAAAGATCTTATCATTCCCCACAAATATTGTTCAGTATGTCTTAACAAAAGAATTATACTTTAAAAGATATGATGCAAAATGTCTCGAAAATTCACTCATGATTCGTGTCCTAGATTTTGACCCCTACCGAGCTTCCATATTGGACGTTTCTGAAAAAATTCAAATCCAATGTGCAATTCAGCAATGTGTCGTCTATCATCGCTGAAAATTTCAGCTCTCTAGCTAATGTCGTTTTTGAGTTTACTCATGGACAAGGAGACCCTCTAAAAATCACTGAAAGGGCGATAACTTCCGACCGGAAGTGATTTTTTCAAAATTGAGTCGGGGGTACAAACTTCACATAGAAGCAAATAATCCCTGAAAATTTGAACAAAATCGATCGAGCCATCTTCGAGAAATCTTCTGCACAAAAATTGTAAAGAAAAAAAAAAGAATAAAAGTGAAGAAGAAACAATAGAATAATAGAAGGGTCTTCCGTTGGAGACGGAAGACCCTAACTAGAGCTAATTGTAACGGGAACCGTTACAGATGTTCCCCAAACGCTCCCCAACTCCCTTTTGGTGCCTTATTCCCTCTAAGCTTCATTAAATAAGACGAACTGTATGCCTTTTAGACTTAACAATGTTTTCCTAAAAGTATACCTAGTAAGTTTAAATTTATGCATTGCACGCCTGCGCATTTGAATGCATGCGCGTAATGACCATATCATCTTGTCTACACTATATATATATTGATATACTAGATATTACAGATTTAATCCAAAAGTAAAAAAAAAGTTTAATCAAGTTTATTTACAATTTTACTCTTAACACGTGCACGCACGTGCATGATGAACATACCTTTTTGTAGAAGTCTCTTATGTCTATCCATATTCTAAATCCCATCCTGTTTGGTTGAAAACCAAGGGAGTTATAACCATTTAAAGTTTAAGCCAATCAGATTGCAGCGCACGTGCATGCGCGTGATTTCATGAAAATATTATATATCATATTGTAGGATATCTTAATGCATGGCTATATTCTAAATTTCAAAGCATTTCCTCAAAAAATAAGAAAGATATTGAGATTTATGTTTCAGCCAATCACAGCAAAGCGCACGTGCACGCACGTGCCTGCATATGCATGATGACCATACCTCCTTCTGGGGGTCCATTTTGTTTGTCTATATTCTAAATCCCATCCTGTTTGGTAGAAAAACAAGGGAGTTATAGCCATTTAAATTTTAAGCCAATCAGATTGCAGCGCACGTGCATGCGCGTGTTTTCATGACAATTGTTATATACCATGTTGTAGAACATCCTTAAGTATGCCTATGTTTTAAATTTCATAACATTTCGTCAAAAAACAGAAAAGATATTGAGATTTTTGTTTCAGCCAATCAGAGCGAAGCGCACGTGCAAGCGCGTGAGTTCGTGCTAATTTGACCATGTCATATTATCTACACTATTAATATATCCTTATATTTTGAGTTTTAAAGTATTTCATCAAAAAATGTAAAAGTTATGGCTATATAAAGTATATCAGTCATTTCACTCATATCACGCGCACGCACGTGCATGCGTATGCGCGCAAAATGACCTTCGTTCCGCACACCTACACTACACACCCATTAACCCTAAAAAGGTTTTAACTCAGTTGGGTGAACAGTTTCTGAGAACACTCGCGGACAAAAAAGTACCGGAGAACAAAGAAGAAAAAAAAGAATAATAATAATAACTAGTGCTAATTGTAACGGGAACCGTTACAGATGTTCCCCAAACGCTCCCCAACTCCCTTTCGGTGCCATATTCCCTGTAAGCTTCATTAAATAACGCAAACTCTATGGATTTGAGACTTTAACAACGTTTACCCAGAAATGTACCATGCTCATTCAAATTTTAGCATTGCATGTGTGCGCATGTGAATGCATGTACGTAATGACCATATCATCTTGTCTACACAATCTATATATTTCAATATACTAAATATTAAAATATTTAATCCAAGAGTATTAAAAAAATTCGCCCATTCAAGTGTATTTTTGATTTTACCCTTTTCGTGTGCACGCACGTGCATACATGAGCATAGTGACCATACCTTCTTGTAGAAGTCAATTATATATATATCTATGTTCCAAATCCAATCTTGTTTGGTTGAAAACCAAGGGAGTTATAACTGTTTAAAGTTTCAGCCAATCAGATTGCAGCTCACGTACACGCACGTGTATGCATGTGCATGGTGACCAAACCTTCTTGTAGAAGTTCATTTTATATATCTATGTTCCAAATCCCATCCTGTTTGGTTGAAAACCAAGGGAGTTATAGCTATTTAAAGTTTCAGCCAATCAGATTGCAGCGCACGTGCATGCACGTGTTTTCATGATAATTTCTATATATAATGTTGTAGGACATCTTAATGCATGGCTATGTTCAAAATTTCAAAGGATTTCGTCAAAAAACAAGAAAGATCTTCAGACTTTAGTTTCAGCCAATCAGAGCGAAGCGCACGTGCATGCGCGTGAGATCTTGCTTTTTTGATCATGTCATCTTGTCTACACTACTAATATATCCTTACATTATAAATTTCAAAAGATTTCATCAAAAAATAGAAAAGTTACGGCTATATCCATTATATTGGTCATTTCACGTGTTGCACGTGCTCGCTCTTGCAAGCACGTGCGCGCAAAATGGCATGTTGACAATGTCATATCATCTACATTTATAATATGTCTATATATTCTAAATATCAAAGCATTACATCAAAAAATGTAAAAGTTACGGCAACTTTAAGTATATTGGTCATTTCACGTGTTGCACGTGCGCGCTCTTGCAAGCACGTGCGCGCAAAATGACCCTCGTTCCGCAAATCTACATAACATGCCTACTTATCCTAAAAAGGTTTCCCCTTAATCGGATGTGTACTTTACAAGATCATTCGCGGACAAAATTTTCCCAAGAAGAAAAATAATAATAATAAGAAACAGAGTAAAAACAATATGTTCCCCAACTTCGTTTGGGGAACATAATAACTAGTGCTAATTGTAACGGGAACCGTTACAGATGTTCCCCAAACGCTCCCCAACTCCTTTTCGGTGCCATATTCCCTGTAAGCTTCATTAAATAAGACAAACTCTGTGCATTTTTGACTTTAACGTTTTCCCAGACGGATACCAATTACATTCAATTTTTAGCATTGCACCCAAGCGCATGTGAATGCATGTGCGTTATGACCATATCATCTTGTCTACAGTATTTATATATTTTAATATACTATATATTAAAGGATTCAGTCCAAAAGTAATAAAAATCACTCATTGAAGTGTATTTTTAATTATACTCGTTTCAAATGCACGCACGTGCGTGCACGTGCATGATGATCATACCTTCTTGTAGGAGTCCCTTACATCTATCTATGTTCTAAATCCCATCCTGTTTAGTTGAAAAACAAAGGAGTTATAGCCATTTAAAGTTTCAGCCAATCAGATTGCAGCACACATGCATGCACGTGATTTCATGATTTTTTTATATCATTTTGTAGGATATCCTAATGCATGACTATATTTTTAATTTCAAAGAATTCCGTCAAAAAACAAAGGAGAAATAACCATTTAAAGTTTCAGCCAATCAGATTGCAGCACACGTGCATGCGCGTGATTTCATGATTTTTTTTCTATATCATTTTGTAGGATATCCTAATGCATGACTATATTTTAATTTTCAAAGAATTACATCAAAAAACAAAGGAGATATTGCCATTTAAAGTTTCAGCCAATCAGCTTGCAGCACGCGCACATGCGCAAGCTTTCATGAAAATTCTTATATATCATGCGGTAGATCTTCAAAATGTAGGACTATGTTCAAAATTTCAAAGGATTATGACAAGAAACAAGAAAAATATTGAGACTTTAGTTTCAGCCAATCAGAGCGAAGCGCACGTGCATGCGCATGAGATCTTGCTATTTTGACCATGCTACCTTGTCTATACTACTAATGTATCCTTACATTATGAGTTTCAAAAAAATTCATCAAAAAATAGAAAAGTTACGGCAATATCCATTATATTGGTCATTTCACGTGTTGCACGTGCGCGCTCTTGCAAGCACGTGCGCGCAAAATGACCTTCGTTCGGCAACTCTACATAACATGCCTTCTGACCCTAAAAAGGTTTCACCTAAGTCGGATGTGTAGTTTACAAGATCACTCGTGGACAAAATTTTCCCAGGAAGAAGAAAAATAATAAGAACTAGTGCTAATTGTAACGGGAACCGTTACAGATGTTCCCCAAACGCTCCCAAACTCCCTTCTCGTGCCATATTCCCTGTAATTTTCAATAAAGAAGGCAAAATCTATGCATTTAAGACGTAAACAACGTTTTCCCAAAAGTATACCAAGTATTTCAAATTTAAGCAATGCAGGCGTGCGCATGTGATTGCATAAGCGTAATGACGATATCATCTTGTCTACACTATTTTACTCATATGCACGTGCATGCACGTGCATGATGACCATACCTTCTTGTAGGAGTCCATTATGTCTGTCTATGTTCTTAATCCCAACCTGTTTGGTTGAAAAACAAGGGAGTTATAGCCATTTCAAGTTTAAGCCAATCAGATTGCAGCGCACGTGCATGCGCGTGCTTTCATGACAATTATTATATATCTTATTGTAGGACATCTTAAAGTATGCCTATGTTTTAAATTTCAAAGCATTTTGTAAAAAAAAAACAGAAAAAATATAGATTTTTGTTTCAGCCAATCAGAGCAAAGCGCACGTGCACGCACGTGCATGCATGTGAATGGTGACCATACCATCTTGTAGGAGTCCTTTATGTCTATCTATGTTCTAAATCCCATGCTGTTTGGTTGAAAACCAAGGGAGTTATAGTCATTTAAAGTTTCAGCCAATCAGATTGCAGCGCACGTGCATGCGCGTGATTTCATGAAAAATTTTATATATTATATTGTAGTAAATCCTAATACATGTTTATGTTATAAATTTCAAAGCATTTCATCATAAAACAAAAAAGATATTAAGATTTCTGTTTCAGCCAATCAGAGCAAAGCGCACGTGCATGCGCGTGAGTTCATGCAAATTTGACCATGTCATCTTATCTACACAACTTATATATCTTTATATAATGAGTTTCAAAACATTTTATCAAAAAATATAAAAGTTACAACCATATTAAATATATCAGTCATTTTAATCATTGCACGCGCCCGCACGTGCATGCGAATGCGCGCAAAATGACCTTCGTTCGGCACATCTACACAACATGCCTACTAACCCTAAAAAGGTTTTAACTTAGTTTGGTGAACAGTTTCTGAGAACACTTCCGGACAAAAAAAGTACCGGAGAAGAAATAAGAAGAAAAAAGAATAATAATAATAATAATAATAATAATAATAATAATAAGAAACAGAGTAAAAACAATATGTTCCCCAACTTCGTTTGGGGAACATAATAATAACTAGTGCTAATTGTAACGGGGACCGTTACAGATGTTCCCCAAACGCTCCCCAACTCCCTTTTGGTGCCATATTCCCTGTTATCTGTATTAAATAAGAAACACTTTATGGAATTTAGACTTAATCAAGGTCTTCCAAAAAAAAATACAAAATATATTTAAAAAAATAGGCATTGCACGCGTGTTCATGTGCGTAACGACCATATTATCTTGTCTACACTATCTAAAATTTTAATAATATCAAAGCATTTAATCCAAAAGTATTAAAAAATGCACTCATTCGAGTGTTTTTTTTTATTTTACTCATTTCACGTGCACGCACGTGCAAGCACGTGCATAATGACTACACCTTCTTGTAGGAGTCCCTTATATTTATCCAAGTTCTAAATCCCATCCTGTTTGGTTGAAAAACAAGAGAGTTATAGCCATTTGAAGTTTCAGCCAATCAGATTGCAGCACACGTGCATGCGCGTGATTTCATGAATATTTTTCTATATCATATGTTAGGATATCGTAATGCATGACTATGTTTTAAATTTCAAAGCATTTCGTCAAAAAACAAACGAGATATAGCCATTTAAAGTTTTAGCCAATCAGATTACAGCACGCGCGCATGCGCATGCTTTTATTAAAATTTTAATATATCGTGCTGTAGATCTTCATAATGTAGGACCATGTTCAAAATTTCAAAAGATTATGACAAGAAACAAGAAAGATATTGAGACTTTAGTTTCAGCCAATCAGAGCAAAGCGCACGTGCATGCGCGTGAGATCTTGCTATATTGACCATGCCATCTTGTCTATACTACTAATGTATCCTTACATTATGAGTTTCAAAGCATTTTATCAAAAAATAGAAAAGTTCCGACTATATCTATTATATTGGTTATTTCAAGTGTTGCACGTGCGCGCTCTTGCAAGCACGTGCGCGCAAAATGACCTTGATTCCGCAAATCTGCATAACATGTCTACTTACCCTAAAAAGGTTTTACCTACCTCGGACGAACAGTTTACAAGATCATTCCCGGACAAAAAAGTACCCAGGAAGAAGAAGAAGAAAAATAATAATAATAATAATAAGAAACAGAGTAAAAACAATATGTTCCCCAACTTCGTTTGGGGAACATAATAATAATAATAAGAAACAGAGTAAAAACAATATGTTCCCCAACTTCGTTTGGGGAACATAATTACTGGTACATCTTGACAAAAGATGATTTATTTAGAAGATAAACTATGGCCTATATAGACGCTGAGGATTCAGAAATACTAGCCACCCCTGGGGTAGCTTACAAACTGGTGTCAGAAGTGGGATACTAAATCATTTTAGTGTCCTGATACGAGCCCATGAGCCGTCCAGTGTGGTAGTTTAACATCAACATTACAGTCTTAGAAGATAAGATGACATAGATTTAACATTAGAATTATTACTGCTTATTTAAGACGACATAAAGAAAATTAAGATGTCAGAATCCGGTGAGTCGGTCGATCATGAAGTCGAAGTACGCGTGCCTCAGTCGGTAATGTTTGACGATGGCGGTCAAGGTGACACGTATGACGAACATCAGAAGTCGAGCAATGAGGTACTTTTAGAAAGATCGTCTCCCAGAGGAAATGAAGACAATCATGGTCCACCTAGTGCCTACAGTGGTTTTTCTGGAAGACCTGCTCCTCAGATATTTTCAAGCCCTATCCAACCTGTAAATTACACAATGAAGCCTGAGTCCTATGATGGTACTGTAAGCTGGGAAGAGTACATCTCACATTTCAATGACTGTGCAGAGCTAAGCCTATGGACAGAGAGAGATAAGGTTCTGTTCCTTGCTGCAAGCTTAAGAGGCCAAGCCAGGACATTTTACATGAGCTTATCCTTGCTTGAAAGAAGATCCTTTGATGCACTTACCAACAAGTTTAGTCAGCGATTTGGAAATTCGAGACACCAGAACAAATGGTTAGCTAAGCTTGAATCACGCAGACGACAACAGGGCGAGAGTGCTGCTGCTCTAGGTGATGATATCCGACAAATGGTTCAGAAAGCTTACTGCAATTTAGATGAGCAAGCTCAAGAAATTTTAGCCTTAAATCACCTTTACAAGCTGATAAGTGTCGAGATGAAGTGCAGATGTATTGATAAAGATTGTCAGAGTATTTCAGAAGCCGCAGACATAATTGACAGATATGAAGCCATCCTTGGTGAAAACTACGACAAAAAGAAACAACATGCTAGAGCTGTGAAAACAATTGATGAGGAATTCAATGTTCCCCAAGCTGTGCCGGTGACCAATAAGTTAACATCCCCTGCTGCATCTAGATGCAACGCCCTTGATTCATCTACAATTATACAAGAAATCAGTAACAGATAGGACCGTTTGGAAAGAGCTAACAAGAAGCTTTCCCCTCAGCTCTGTTTCCATTGCAACTCCCCTAAACATTTCATCAAAGACTGTCCTTATTTGGACAAACGAAGACCTGGGCAGAGAAGAAATCAAGATGTACAAAGGCGACAAAACTACCAACAGGGAAATGGGAGACCATCAGCCTTGTAGGTCGACAGCTGGTGGATAAGCCAAGACCTAGTCCTGATGACTCAAGGGGGGTGGTTTTAAATAAAGAGAAAAAAATTCTTAGACAATGGTTTCCATATTACTGGAACATTGGGTGGGTTGGATGATAATTTTTTATTAGACAGTGGTTCTACTGCATCACTTTTGTCACATGTTGAATTTCTGAAGATCCCAGAGGAGTCCTGTCCTGTCCTTCAACCCTCAAACATATGTGTGCAAGATTTGAATGGTCACGCATTGTCCGTCCATGGTATAGGAAAGTTTTACATTTATCTAGAAGATGTTC
Source organism: Saccostrea cuccullata (assembly GCF_032062105.1). Classification (NCBI taxonomy): domain Eukaryota; kingdom Metazoa; phylum Mollusca; class Bivalvia; order Ostreida; family Ostreidae; genus Saccostrea; species Saccostrea cuccullata. Next base: position 141,553 of record NW_026919032.1, on the reverse strand, counting down.
CACATGCAATTGACTTGGTGGTGGTTGACATGGATCTTCCTGCTATACTCGGACAAGACTTCCTCTTGCAGTATTGTCGTCACATCGACTACAAAACAAAAAAATTACAAACTGAGATGACAACTGTTCAATGCTGGATTGCCAATGATCAAACGGGTACAAATGTAGAGGTCAAGAGAACAGTTTCCATACCTGCAAATTGTGGCATCTGGGTTCCAGTAGCTCTGACCGAGAATGATGACCTCACAGACATAGGGTTCCTAGAGCAACTTAACACCTTCAGCGATGACATACAAGTTTTGGATGGTTTGATAGATACCCAGTCTGATCAGATACATGTAAACATTGTAAACTTTGGAGAAGTACCTGTAAAACTACAAGCAAGAACTACAATTGGTAAATGCAGGAACACATATTTAGTGGACCACGGTATATTACCACAGAGAGTCTTAGTTCTTCAGGGAACCAAAGAAAATACAACTCCTGAAAAAGATTTACCAGAACATCTCCTGAACATGTTTGAAAGAAGTTCGATAAATCTAGACCGAGAACAGAAAGATGCCTTCTTCAAACTACTCCTACAGCACAAAGATGTATTTTCCAAGACACCAGATGATCTTGGCTGCACTGGTATAATAAAACACAGGATAGATACAGAAAATGAAAAGCCTGTGAGACAGCCCCTAAGAAGATAGCCTATAGCAAAAAGAGATATTGAAAGAAGTGAAGTACAGAACATGATAGAAAAAGGTGTAATTGAACCATCCACCAGTGCCTGGGCATCAAATCTAGTTTTAGTAGCTAAACCGAATGGAGCCACTAGAGCATGTGTCGACTACAGACAGTTGAATGCGAAAACTGTGAAAGACGCCTATCCGTTGCCTCGTATTGACGAGTGCCTTGATTCACTTTCTGTTGCCAAATGGTTTTCAACAATGGACCTAAATTCAGGCTTCTGGCAAATCGAGATGGCTGAAAAGGACAAAGAGAAGACTGTCTTTGTTACAACATTAGGACTTTTCCAATTTCGAGTCATGCCGTTTGGTCTGGTTAATGCTCCGTCTACATTTGAGCGACTGATGGAGAATGTACTAAAGGGTCTACAGTGGACTGAATGCTTAGTCTATATGGATGACATAATTTCCCACAGTTCAACTTTTGATGAAGGCCTTCAGCGCTTAGCCAATATTTTCACAAGACTCCAAGAAGCAAATCTGAAGCTCAAGCCATCAAAATGTATATTCTTCCAAAATCAGGTCAAATTCCTAGGCCATGTAGTTTCTTCACAAGGTATCCAGACAGATACAGAGAAAACATCTGCTGTCAAAAACTGGCCAATCCCCAAGAATGAAAGACAAATTCGATCATTCCTTGGATTTTGTTCTTACTACAGAAGATTTGTGAAGAATTTTGCAGAGATAGCAAAGCCCCTCCATGATTTGTACAAGAAAAAGACAAAGTTCATATGGACCCCTGAATGTCAGAATGCATTTGACACCCTCAAAACAGCTCTTACAACTTCACCAATACTTGGATTTCCATTACCAGGACTACCATTTACTCTAGATACAGATGCCAGCGATAAAGCTGTTGGCGCAGTTTTGTCACAAAATCAAGAGGGCAAGGAAAGAGTTATCGCCTATATGAGTAAAACAATGAATCGCCATGAGCATTCCTATTGTGTCACACGTAAAGAGTTGCTAGCTGTTGTCACTGCCCTTCGGAAGTTTCATCCCTACCTTTATGGCCAGAAGGTTATACTTCGCACTGATAATGCCGCTGTCAGCTGGGTCAGAAGCTTGAAAAACCCCACCGGTCAAACAGTACGATGGCTTCAAGAGATCGAGACTTATGACCTTACTGTTACTCACCGCCCAGGGCGTAGTCATCAAAATGCAGACGCTTTGTCGAGAAATCCTTGCAAACCCTGTCTAAGGCAACAACAAAACAAAGATGACAGTGATGATAGTGATACTGAAAAATCTCATGAAAATGAAGACCAGGAATCCCTGCAAACAGTCAGAGTGACAACTAGAAGTAAAGAAACAGCTCATTGCCAATTCAGGAACCAAGTAATACTAGAGGGATGGGAAGTGGATGAAATTCGACAGATGCAACTGGAAGACCAATCCATGGGTATGCTTTTGCTAGCCTTGACAGATGATTCTGATAGACCAAAATGGGATGTCATATCACACAATTCTGAAGCATTCAAAACCTTATGGAGACAATGGGATAGACTGAAAGTCATCAATGGTCTGTTATACAGAGAGTTCCAAGAGGGGGATACAAACAAGGTCATATTACAATTGGTTGTACCAAAACAGAAGAGGTCAGAGGTTATTCATTACTTTCATGATGTCCCCACAGGAGGTCACCTTGGTGCTGAGAAGACCACATCACGTATCAAAAATTCATTTTATTGGCCATCAATGTCAAAAGAAATTGCTAGATATTGTAAAAGATGTGATTCCTGTGCTGCTCGTAAATCCAGTCAAAAGCAGAACAGAGCACCACTAGGGCAGTACACAGTTGGAGAGCCAATGGAAAGAATAGCTCTAGACATTCTGGGACCCCTTCCTGAGTCTACAAAAGGTAACAGATACATACTGGTTATGATTGATTGCTTCACGAAATGGACCGAGGCTATAGCTATCCCGAAGCAAGAAGCTGAGACTGTCATAACAACATTTGTCAATGAAGTAGTCTGTCGTTTTGGTACACCTTTACAAGTCCACTCAGATCAGGGAAGAAACTTCGAGTCAAAAGCCTTTAAAAAGATGTGTGAACTCCTCCATATTGACAAAACTAGGACAAGTAGTATGCATCCTCAAGCTAATGGCAGTGTCGAACACTTTAATCGCACCCTAGCTACTATGTTGACTATGTACTGTGAGCACAACCAGAAAACATGGGATAAGTATCTCCCACAAGTCATGATGGCATACCGAGCTTCCATACATTCAAGTATCAATACAACACCAAATCTCATGATGTTAGGCAGAAATGTTACTCTACCCCTAGAAGCAGTTGTTGGCAAACCTCCAAATCAGACAGATGATGGCATAGAACCAAATGAGTATATTGATGAGCTGCAAAGAATTTTGACAGATGTTCATGCCCTGGCCAGGAAACACCTGAAAAAGAGCACAGAATACAATAAACGTCACTATGATCTCAAAGCAAAGAAACAATTGTTTGAAAGAGGTCAACCTGTCTGGCTGTATGACGATACCAGGAAAGTTGGAGTGTGTCCAAAACTAACTTCTAAATGGAAAGGTCCTTATCTCATCACTAAGCGAATAGATGATTTGAACTACCTTGTGCAAAGGACATTCCGAAAACCCGCAAAAGTTTATCATGTTGATAGATTGATGTCTTACAAAGGGAAAACCCTCCCTAACTGGTTTAAGAAAATTTTGAATAAACCATAGAAGTTTCTTCAGATGTTGTTTTGTATTCTTATGTTTCATGTTAGTTTAAGAAGTCATACTTAGATGTTTATGTAGACGATAGATGTGAGATTGGTGCACCACTGAGGTTGGGATAGAGCTGGCCTGATCACCCAGAATTCTTCTCCCAAAGATGTTGATAGAGATGGTTAACAAGTCGTTTATAAGACAGTATTATAGACGTGGACCTACTACCTGGTACACATCACGCACTGAATCTAATAGATGTTTGATGTCTTGTTCTAACCAGTCTCTTAGAGATTTAGATGTAGATGTTAGTACATGAAGTAGCTAACTTTAGAAGTAGAAGTATGAGATGACAGATGTTATGATTTCGTATTTAGTTTAAACAACAAAGAAACTCTCTTAGAAGCTAAGACGATATAAGATGACCCATAAACGCCTTTAACAACCAATTAATTTAATTTTAGACTATGGATATGGAATGTTGGGTGTGCCACCTGAAGTTTCCCTCCAGTAGAGACTTGAAGAATCACATGATGCCAGCACACGGAACCATGCGAGTTATTTGCCCCTGGTGCCCTGATGAAAGGACTTACAAGAGAGTGACCGACCTCAGGAGCCATATTAAAACCACCCACCCTACTCAACTTGCTAAATATCCGTCAGATTTGATTTCGGAGAACAACGGAGTGTGGTTTAGCCTCGATCCAGAAGGGTACAGTCGCCTGGTGAATGGGACGGATTGGGGAAGTACGTCTGCCACCCACGCAAGAGTGCTAGTTTTGGAGTGGTTGTCAACAGCAAGGAGAATGTCAAGAAAGAAGGACGACTGGCAGAGAGGCTGGGACCAGCTCAAGAAGAACGGCAAAGCATGGGCGCCAACCCCAGAATCACTCTTCCAGCCCGACTATGAGGAGGAGCTGAATACAGTATGCTACACCCCCACCGCCCCAGAGGTAGAAGAGCTCGAGATTTTGTATGTCTCCCTCGTCTTGGGGAACATATGTGTGTTTGTGGGCCAGGGCAGACAAGTGTACAAGATCATCTTGAAGGAAGCAATTTTATCAGATGCCAAGGGTATTGCCAGCCTGTCGAGGAAAATGTCTGTCCAGAAGAGGGTTGAAGCTCCTCAGTCCAATCTACAGAAAATGAGACAGGTAGCCTCTCCAACCATACAGAACAGGTTGATTAAATTTGTCGGAGTTGAACGTACTCATCTGGACCAGATTTACTCCTCCCAAGAGACAGAGGCCAGTCCTACCAGTCCTCCAACTAAGAAGATAAGGCTGAGCCCCACCCCTGCTCTCCCTGCACCACCCACAGAGGAAGTTTTGTTTGAGCTGGCCTCACAGAAAGAACCTAATGAAAAACCCAGGGCTAGTATGTCGGAGAGGGCCCTCAACCTATTAAAGCGAGGATGCCTCCCACTATTCCCCCCTGCCAGAAGGGATTGGAGTTCCACACAAATAACGCTTAAATACAAGGATGTTAGCATCACATGGCCCCCTACAGATTGGCAGGCCATGTCCGCAGACAGGAAACTCTTATCGTGGGAATACGCATCAATGATGCTACAACAGAGGATGGACCCGACAAAAAGTTCCACCATCGAACGAATAGATCTTCTAGACAAGTTCAACTTCTTGGCACTTCCAGGCACAGTAGAGAAACAGGGGAAGAAGGAAGCGCACATTGTTCGCAAGGCTCGGTATTACATCTACGAACAGCTCAAGACCATTGTAAGTGAAGACAACGGAGATCCCACCTGGATAAGGATGCTGGAGAGATCATGTGCCCTCAGAGACCGTTCCACTGATGACTTCCTCTCCACCATTGACTCTAAGGACATTCCTATTAGATTGTGAAAGTGTTAAAGACTGTAAAGAGCTATATTCTGTACATGTTAAATTCAGGAGAATTTTGTAATTAAGTTGTGGGGAGTGTAATATATCACTTGATTTGTAAACGTAATATTATGCGGTCGTCCAGTTCTCATTCTTGTTAAATCTATGTTCAACATGTGCCTGCCAGGAAAGTTGTTCGTTTATGATTTTATTGGAAATAATATGTCAGCTTATCTAGATACGATTTTAGTAATAGCTATTATCATCATAATTTACCTGTTGTCGCTTCATGTAATATCGTAGGAGTTATAATATCGGGGAATAGAGGGTGGATTTTACTTTTCATGTTTTGGAAGCCATCATACTTTACTCGGATCGTCATTTCCGGTTTGGTGACCTATATGTTTTTACTAGTAATGCATTGTTCTATTGAAGTTATGAATATGGGATCGTATTCTACTTTTTATTTGAGTTGTTTTGTGATTTGAAGCTACAAGTTGTTATTTATTGTTAGCATTCACTTTATAATCAGTCAGCTTTATCGGGACTACATTTATGTATGCTAGTGTCGGTAGTTACGATATTCATACGCTACATTGTTCTGCATATATTGTACAGTCTCCGGATGTTTTATAAACATTGAAGGAATTTATTAATTCGTCTAGTCAAGCTTATTATATGTGTTATATTTCCACTTGTCAATTTTACATAGTTTAACTAGTTACGATGTTGTACGGTAGCTTGTGTGGCAGAAGTAGTTCTGTGTGGGAACTTGTGTGGGAACTCAGCCTCCCGTACAAGCTTTTGATTGGTTAATAGTTCGTACGGCATAATTTTATTGGATAATTCGAGTCATGTGACAGGGAATAGGAGGTTATATAAGCAAGCGCGTACTACGTTACGACAGATTTCAGCTAGTTGTATGGCGGCTATATTTGAAAGTTAAAAGAAAGAAAACCAAAACGGTGAGATACTTATAATGTTATTTACGTATATTTAACCTAGTTAGAAATCTCCTACCACACTGGACGACCTAAACTTGTGTTTCTGAAGAATCAGCTGTTTTATATTGATGTTTACATATTGTATTGTTATGATTATGAGATGCTGCACATACAATAAATGCTGAGTATAACTGATCAACCATCTTGAGTATCATTCAACAAAGAATCTACACACAGTGGTGCCTGGTTGTTTAATTTACATAAGAACAAATTTAATTACTGGTACATCTTGACAAAAGATGATTTATTTAGAAGATAAACTATGGCCTATATAGACGCTGAGGATTCAGAAATACTAGCCACCCCTGGGGTAGCTTACAATATATACAAGTAACTGTACATGTAGATGCAGCAGTTGGGGTTATCAAATCGCTAATTAACATGCGATCAAAATCAATATTATCAATATACATATATACCATTATACAGATAAATATGTGTATATAACATCATTTATGAAGACTCATGGCATTATGCCTTATTTTGAAGGCTTTGACAAGATATTCACTTAGCTTTGTAATGAAGACAATTTGTAATAATTAAATTGTCTTCATTAGACATTAACCAGAAAAATTTGTCTCCTTTTGACAAAAAAAAACAAAAAAACAAAAAAAAAACAAAACAAAAAAAAAAAAAAACAAACTATGAAAACTAACCCTAAGTGCACAGGAGAAATTGTAACAAAGAAAATTGTCTCAAAAAATATTTCCAATTGAAAAACTGACGGATGTCATGCTCATGTTTGCATCTGTTTACATATCTGCCCATCCAGATAAAGCAATAGATATCCTAAGTTTGTCCATACAGTTCGCTTGGGGTTTGAATATTTCACGCAGTATCGTCTTCGGAAATCTACAGATCCCTTATTTCTTGGGCCTTAGTTGATTTAGAACTGTTGTTGTACATGAATCCTAGTTATTGACTGGAATTTCTCCAGACTCAACGCTCTCAAACAAAATGTGCGTTGATTTCAATTTTAAGGGGTCCTGCAGTCAAATCTGTGTCAGTACATGCGCACTTGTACAAGTGGTGTTGGCATGCACAGTGACACAGTCATACAATGCAATTTTTGAAGAGCCCAGGTAAATAAAATACTAGGAGCTCATTCGGTCGAACCAAGCCCATGCAACCACAATTAGTTTACAATATAGAAATCCATATACAAGACATCAAGCTCCACCAAACTCCTAACAAAAATTTCAGTCCCACATCCAAAAATACAAGGAAAATGGCTAAAAATATTTGACCGTAGGAAACATACCAATTAAAATTCCTATATTAAATATGATCCGACACTAATCGTTATACAAACAAACCTGTAGCAACAAATTGTTGAGTGCATGGGTTTTTCTCGGGGGTTCAGACATTATATCTCAAGTCCAATGTTACATATAAAAAATATCAATTTAATTTCAGCTTATCAGTACAAAGCAGGAATAATGATAAAATAATAACAAAGAAGATGAATTAAGAGGGGGGGGGGGGGGTTACCCATATGTAATCTCAGAGTATCTCCAGTGGGGGTGGTACCAAAGAGGGATAACTCTGGGTGGCGATTGATAAGGCACCTTTCATATCCCGCAGACAGCAGTGAAAATCACTACATAAACCATAGTAAGTTCACAGTTATTATACATCCTTTAATAGTAATAAAAATGTTGGCCAAGGTTGGTGAAGGTGCATAATTTGTGAAAGTAGCTTTAGGTTTCTACATACGTTCCCTGGGGATTTTGACCTTTTACGATTCAAAGTAGAGGGTCTATATATTACTTTGATAAATGTCTTCAAGGCATCTCCCTCTCTCACACAAAGCTTTTAAGAATTTCAAATATTCTTGCACTGGATTAAAAAAAAAAAGATCATTATTTACATAGATGATTTCATATTTGCAGATAAAGAAAGCGAGTCATTCTTAAATTAATGCAAACATCGCAAGGGGTTTGTATTCAACTGTGGGTTCCCCTTAACTGATGACAAAACGGTTTATCCCACTCACTGTCTTGTAGGTTTAGAAAATGAAACAATGCAGATGCTGATCAGAATTGACAGAATGCCTCTTGAAAAATGTATCATACTGTAGGAACATTAATTAATAGTTCTACGGCAGTTATAGTCATTGTTGCGGAAGCTCAATTTCTCTTACAAGTTTGTGAGGAGATTGTACGATTCAACCCGGGGGTATCTAAGCCTCATCATCATACTATGTTAAACAATGAAATGAAGCAAGATATATGCCCAGAACAGTTTAATGGTCAAGATTATTTCCAAGAAACTGATTGGTCGTCAAATTAAATTTTAGATCTGTATACAGACAGTGCCGTTTCTTCACATCTGGGTTGTAGAGCATACTTTTTAGGGCAATGGTGCTATTTCCCTTAGCTACGTGAATGGGTGACTACAGTTCTTCAGATATATTGCATGACATGACAACACTAGATCTTATCCTAGTAGTTTTGGCTGTCAGTTTAGGTGGTAGTCAACTTGCAAATAGGAGAATACGGTTTTATATTGATAATGAGGCATTGGTTACGGTTTTGAACATACAGTCCTCAAAATACGGTTTTATATTGATAATGAGGCATTAGTTACGGTTTTGAACATACAGCCCTCAAAATCCAGTAGAGTGATGAGATTAATTCGATCATTTGTGTTAGACTGCTTTTAAACAATATAATTTTTCGTGCTGTTCACTTCCGTACTAATTATAACAGTAGTGCCGATTCCATTTCTCGTCAGCAGTGGCACCTTTCTTGCAAACTGCACCACATACATCACCACAACCTGTACCAATCGAATTCCAGAACCTCGTATCTAGCATAAATTAAACAAGTTGTTAGGGGCAGCATTTTCTGAAAACACTAGCAAGGCTTATTAATTAGGCGTAAGAGCATACTTCAGCTGCTGTTTGCAACAAGGATTAAATACTATTTGGCTCCCCCTTGTTATTTGATTGTTAGATTTGTTGCACACTGGTCAATTTAAGGCCTTGTGTTTTCGACATTTCGTCCTAACTTAGATTCCGTTTCTTATAATTGCAAACTTCAAGGTCACATAGACCTAACAGAAGAGTTCATACTTAAAAGTTGTTACAGGCGTTAAAAAAGCACAGCTCACAGCATTGACAGTAGGTTGCCCTTGAAAAGGTCCATATTAAAGCAGATTCTTAAAATTTTACCCTGCGTATGTACAAATTCATATGAGGTATCATTAATTGTTTTCAGCTGCATTTTCTAGTGTATACTAAAACTTTCTTTAAAAAAAAAAAAAAAAAAAATATGCAGTCTCCGACGAATCCTCAGATGGAGTTGTTGCCAATACAGAAATTCAATTTGGCGACACATCATTAATTAATTAATTAAAGAAGAAAAAAATAAAAAAAAAGAGTTTAAGACGGTCCAATATGGAAGGGTAACAACTTTGCAGATACATGACACAGAGGATTTAACTTGCCCCTGCACTAATCTTCAAAGGTTTTTAGAAATTAGACCTACCCAAGGGGTCAATTATTTTGTCAATTTTTCCGGATCTCCTTTCACTAAGTACCATTTTACTTTGAATTTAGCCAAACCTTAAGTCTTAAACCTCGAGTCTTGGGACTACAAATCCCACTTCTTTCGTATTGGGGCAAGTATGGAATTGGGGATTTCATCTCAAATTATCCATAGAGGGAAAATTACAGTGACAAAATTAAAGAATGTCAGGTTTAAATACTTGAAATTTATTAAGGAGATTCAATTTCCTCTTGTGCACTTAATATGGTCTCATATTCTGCTCGTATTAATTGGCATTGTTCTTTATATAATGTGGCCATGGAGAATACTAGTAAGGGGTTTAATGCATTTTACTTTAACAAAGTTTGTGAAGTTGGGGGATTCTGTAATCCACTATCCTGACATCAAAAAACCATGCCAATATTATTTGAAAGGGATGGGGACCTTTATCCAAGTTAAGGGAAAAAAAAAATCAGGGGATATAAAGCCAATTATTAGTCGTGGATGTAAGTTTTATCCATCACAGTAATGACTGATATCTGGAGAGGAAGGGTCACGGCTGTTTCTGGCCGCTCAGGACCCCCACTAATAAAGTGGCGGCGCCCCCATTCGTATATGCTTTGTTCAAGAATATACGACTGGGGTCTTGTGGCGAACTGAGCGGCATACATCTCTTGAACTATGATGTAATATGGGTTCATTATTGGACCGCTGCACCACACAGGGTCAAAGTTGAATACCATGTAAATTTTGTGACAGTGTAAACAAAACTATTTTATTTTCTTCCTGGACTTCTGCACCTCCCAGAGTCATGGATGTGTGAATATTATTCTTGCATTGCAAGTTTTTATTATTTGACCTTGACCTCTGTATCTCCAGGGGTCAAGGTCACCTGATATGTTGATGTACTGAAATGTTTGTTGACCTTGGCCTCTGCATCTCCCAGGGTCAAGGTCACCAGATATGTTGATGTTGTACTGAAATGTTGTTGTTGAAATGAAATGTTGTTGTTGAACTGAAATGTTGTTGTTGAACTGAAATGTTGTTGTTGTTGCTGGGCCTACCCGTTGCTTTGGAGGCCCGAAATAATATATTGTTATTTTATTCAGCCGTGCCCAAAAGCGCCAAATAAATAAAAAAAACCATAAATAAAAGTTGTCTTTGTTTTATTGCGTCTGTCCAAGATAATATGAAATTTTTGTTAAGTAATGAGATATCACGAAAAAATTTATCTCTCTCCTCAGTATATAGTGGGCATTCAGTAAGAAAATGATATTCATCTTCTTTATTGTTTTGGTTACACATTAAACATATTCTTTTGTTTCTATCTAAGGGAATTCTTTGTCGACCATGTAACTTACAACATGATGACTTTAAACGAGACTTTTTCATTCTTGTTTCATTATCTTTTTTGTCAGTAAAACTTCATTGTTTATACGTATAGCATCACTGCGTATCAAATGAACCGAGAGACTTAAACCTCGTATGCAGATGATAAGGGTAGACTGCTGCATATGTAAGGAAAGCTGACGATTGAAATGTTAATTAAAAGTCATCACGTTTATCACAAAGCTTTGTTGTTAGATTACCATTAACGTCTTTTTCTAATAAAAATATCCAAATAAAAAACAGATGTGTCAGACTTTGTGGTATTTTTAATTTTAAGATCACTAGGATGGTAAGGTATAATTGTATATCGTTCGAATAGCTCACATTTAACATTATGTTAACTGATTTGTAAATTAAACCCATTAGTTGACCTATCGGTTGAATTCCAAATAAAAGTGTTGATTCAATTTCAATATAAACTATCCATACGAAACAAGTAAATTTCCTACACAGCAATGATATATACATTAAGAATCACATAACGAAGATGTTGTCACGTTAGGACCAGCAAGTTTTAAACAGAAGCAAACACTGCGGGAGAGTAGTAATTAATTAAGGGGGCCAGATTTCGTGGACTCGAGAGTGTTCGAGGACCCAAAAGAACCCAAAAGGACACAAAAGGAATATAATAGTATTATGATATTGTTAAAATGAATAACTTGATTTAAATAATATTTTATATATTATTTATGTTATTCAGAAATTGACAAAAACATTATTTATTTTTTTGTTTGTTTGTTTGTTTGTTTGTTTGTTTTTTTGGGGGGGGGGGGGGGGGAGGGTGGTGGTGGTTTGAAAAATAAAATAATTTCTTTTAATTAAATACGTGTCAAAAGCTAAATCTTGTTAGATATGCTTTTTATTAGTTTAGCTGAAAATAATATTGTATTTTCCTTCTATTTACGTACCACATGTGATATATATATTGCTTTTATTAAAACAAAAGTTTTATTCTATGACTTTCTCTAGGCATATGGTATTGGTGGAGGAGACTCCCCCATCCCAACAAAGCCCATTGTTTTACTTCCTATTATATGATTTAAAATGTTTATTGAAAAGCCAGTTGCTACCTTCATTCCAAGTCCTTGGGGTTCCTTATATTTTCCTTTTGGGTTCTTTTGATAAATCGACGCACGGGACGATATCTTTAAAGTTAATTAGGAAATTTAATTTAGAAAAATTGTCGAATTAATCTTAGAATATTTTTTTATTTTGCTACAAATTTTAGACAAATAATAGAAAAAATAAAATAACAAAAAAGAACAATCAAACAAAAACTTTATTGTATAAATATTAAGACACATGTATTTTTTTCTTTCCCATGCAGATCTGGGAACAATTGATTGATGCTAAAATTAATTTAATGGAGTTGGTATCTTTTACATAAAGCTGAAGAGACCAGCTTAAATTTTATCCTATTCATTAAAAGTCGTCGCCAGCGTGGCGTAGTGGTTATAGAATCTGGTCTAGAGTCGAGGGGTAAGTCGACAGATTGAATCCACTGCATCACATGGAGGTCGGTCCTTTATATGAGACCGTAAACCGAGGTATCATGTCGCAGTAGGTGTTGGCACAAAAAAGATCTCTCACTGCTTAATGGCCAAGAGTGTCGAGTATAGGTATAAATTCGCAGTCCAACGCCGGCAAATCATTTCCAATGAAAGCAGATGGGATCATAGATGGTCTCGCCGCCTGATCATCTGTTCCTCTGTCCTCCTCTCTATTTGTCTGCAAGGGCTGTCACAATTCAATATCTGCATTATTGTTATTTCAGTCGGCTGATCACAGTTGATTCTGCCCAAGTCGCAGTGGGTGCTGACACGAAAAAGATCCCTCACTGCCCAATGGCATAAGTGCTGAGTGTTGAACAAAATTTGCAGCGTCCCACCGGCAAGTGGTGGCGTCTCCATATGAGTGAAATATTCTCGAGAGGGACTTTAAAATATACAAATAAATCTATAAATTTAAACCTTTTATAAAAATCTAAGATACGCAAGATTCATTACTGTCAACAGAGACGTTTTACTTTGGTAAGATACAGTGTATCATCCATTAACACACAGTATCACAGGGTATTACTCTACTGAAATATTTCATAATTCATGCCCTTGCGTTGAACAACTCATCGGGATGTTATTTTGTTTCACAAAAATTCACAATATAGAAGATTCAGGGAAGTGAACAGTTATGAAATGTAAATCATACCTAAAATAATTTTACAAATAATTATATGTATATAAAAATGCTAAATGTAAATACTGTATCTAGATAGTCATGGTATCACCATGAAACATTCTTATTTTTAACCTCATACAAAAAAGTATTAAATTAAGTTCTTTTATTTTTTTTTCTATATTTTCAGCACTATAACGAACTAAGTCTTATTTATCTAAATACAATGAGTTTTGCATAATAAACCCTTTTGTTTTCTCTTTCATCTAATTCAACCTAAAGTGGTCATTTCGAAACAAAATAAAGGTCATCCTATTAAATTGCTATTGCAAACCATTTTATCGATGTCTGAACCCACAAAGTCTGTTAAAAAACACATGTGGAGATACCACAGAGTCTGACACAATTGTTTCATTAGTGGATATTTTACAAGAAAAAAGACGTTAATGGTAATCAAAGAATAGAGCATCGTGATAAACATGGTGACAATTTTTTTATCGTCAACTTTGGATACTTGTACAGCAATATACCCATATCTCTCAGTTAATTCGATACGCAAGAGTATGCTTTTCTTATATATTTTTTTAAAATGTCTGACAGATTATTGTAAAAAAAATATTCAAATAAATTAAAAGGCTGCATCTGTCTCTTTGGTTCAAAGGATTCTATGCTGTATATTGTATATTTTTGCCCAACAAAAGTCATACTTTGAATTTTTTTTTTAAATGTACTGAATTGTATATATTGTATGAGAAATTTTAATTAACAAGCAGATTATAGGTTCAAAGTAGGTTATTGACAACTTTTTTGTTTTTATGACGTCACAAAATATTCGGATTTTGTATTATTTTTCAGAAAGCCAAATTTGCTCATTTTTTTCTATAAAAATTATAGAACTTAGGCCTGCTCCAAAATAATATTCAAATAAAAACAATTGATATTATCATTCTACACATTATATCAAAATATTGAGCTCGAGCAGACCTGTGCTCGGTGACTTTTACTCTAATATTGACGTAATTTACACATTTTTCTGCAGATATCATAAAAAAATTTAAATTTACGTAGTTTTTCTGACGTCATATCCAACATAGGACATCATTGTTTATGAAAATATTCAGTTCTTTGAAGTCTGCAGATATCCCCCTGTTTTAGAACATTATTATATATTTCTCCGTCAAAGTTTGATTCGGGAGGGGGGCAAATCTTGGTCATTACCAAATATAATCCTTTGAAATATTAGCATTACATTAAACAATTTTGGAATGTATCAGAATTGACTAACATTAGTAGTGTTCAAGATCTAACTTAGACAGTGTTAGAGATGGTGCATCTTTTCAAATAAACGCAGCAGCGAGTGAAGAAAGATAACTCAATTGTTGAGTGTTTAAACAATATCAAATAGTTTGTCAGATTGAAGTTAAGTGGATAGTATAAAAATTTACTCTTTTGTAATACCGGGTATAAAGCATTCTTGATGTATTCAATAGACAAATATGATTTCCTTTCTGTTTGTTTTGGCAATCGGAATATAATGGGAAGATGAGGTTTGGGGTATCAATTTACAAAATATCAATTATATTTGCAAGAATTTTAAAAGAAAGAAAATGTAGGAAAATAAAGTTGAACAGACAAACTGACAGACAGGGATACAGGCGTAAATACTGCTAAATATGCAGACAGTTAAAACTGTAAACAGACAGATAGACAATAAAGACAGACAGGCTAGTAGATGGACAGATAGACGGAGGGACCATCTTTTCAGTGGTAGAGGACTAGAAATTATGCAAGGGAGAAACTATACGTCCCCTAATACATGTAAATACATAATTATGTACCCATCTTCATCAAAGTCTTGGGAAAATATTTTTTTTAAAATCACATACCCGGTAATTTAACTTTTTAAAAAAGTGTATGCCATCCATCTTTCTCATTTTGTAATTAGTCATCTGGTAGTTATTATTTTAGAAAACGTACAAAAACAACATGTTCAGTTACAGCTGACATTATTTGTACATGTAATAACATATTGTGTTTCATTGCGTTCAATTCTACATGCGTTCGTCTAAATCATATGTAGGTCCCTTCCAATGGATAAAATTCTAAATACTTAAACAAAGCAGTCAAAGAAGGTAAATTCAAGACACTTTTTTAGATTAGTTTCTTTACTGGGATATTGCTAGGTCCAGTAAAAAAAAAATAAACGCCTCTCTACGCCTTGCTAAGTTATTAAATACTGCGTTAGAGAAACTTTAGAATTCTGTGCCTATTTAAAAAATTAAAAAAAAACACGGAGAACCTACGACGTGTTACAGGTCGAAAGGGGATGTTTTCTCCTACAAGGCACCCGATCGCACATCCGGATTTCCCATTGGCCCGCTTTTTTGTTTACAATTATCATGTCTTTTTATGTGTGTTTGTTTAAAGTTCCGTAGAGAATATTTCAGTACTAGTGAGAGGCCACTACATGACAGTGGAAATGTGCAATTTTAAACCTGTCGAAAATGTCATTGAGCAATGATTTATCGTTTTCTTGCTAGCAAAATCTTCAACATAGTAAATCGGTTTACATAATAGTTAAAAAAGAGGGTTTAACTGATGCCCCACGTTTGCGGCCCGTCGATTTATGAGACTAGCCATTCTTGCATGTACGTTTTTTTTTTTAAATTGCACTGCTTAGAAATTTTGCACTGCTTAGAAATTTTGCTCTCGAGTCGCGAAGCTGAGCCTTGCTGGATCAAATTCCACTGAGGACGTGGAGACAAGTGTTTTGAATGAGATCTTTAAACCGAGGTTGAAGTAGTGGTAACAACCACTTAACTGGCATGTGTTGCATTCCTCATGAGTAAAAAGGTAAAATATTCTAAAATGGGACGTCAAACAAAGGACATATATATGAAAAGTGAAAAAAAATGTCATGAAAAGATTTTTTTGCCAAATTATTACAAATGAAATTATTGAAATTGCATCATGTCTAATATTTTAACTTTGACGTAAAAATAGAAGTTTTCTCTGTCTGCATTATGTCAGAATATTTTTTGTTCTCACTTCCCCATAATATTTCGTTCGTGTTTTTTTTGAAACTGACATTTGAATTCATGTCATCAAGTCAACAGTGGAATTTAAAGAAATTACTAATTTTTTATAGAACCATGCATAGACAGTGCTATTTTTAATAAATAGTTTTGAATTAAAAAATTGGAAAATATCTCCAAACAAGTGTCAAATAAAGGTGATAAGGTATACTTACTGTACGAAAGCAGAAAATAATTTTAATATTATTAAAAGTTCTATAAGAATAAAAAAAGGTCGTCATTCGAAAGACACAAGCATTATATTGTCAAATAAAAGACCTTTAACACCTTTTCTTCGGGTACGTATATCTTAAAACATTTTGTTTATTACTTTGTAATACAGGGTATCCATTTTTCCAAATATTTTAAAGAACATTTATTTAAAAAACAAATGAGTTTGCTTAATGAATTCCCGATATCACTTTATGTAAAAATGCCATGAAAAAGATTTTTTCTTTGCATTTCTCTGGTGATATCAGTTATAGCCATAGATCGATCAGCAGTATTTCCAAATAAATTGCTCCGTCCAGGTATTCGGTCGTCATTCTATTTCTCCTGCCCAATCAATAGCGATGGGTAATTTACTAAGACGAGATCTTAGATGGGTAGCTTTATTCATCGTTCTTTCTAGAATTTCTTGTGAAGATTATATGGATGTAATGAATTTGTCAAGTAAGTTGCTACAAAACTATTCCAGATCTATCATTCCAAAGAGAAATCAAAGCGAAACGATCAAGTTAGAAATGGACATAAGTCTTAAAGCTCTCAACAAATTTGACGTCGTGGATGGCCAGATGACCATGGTTACAGCAATGGCTTTAAAGTGGAAGGACCAATTGTTGTCATGGGATCCTAAATACAACAAGGACATTAATGAATTAAGTTTTCCACTCGCCAAAGTCTGGTCACCAAATCTTTACCTACTAAACTGTGCTCAGGAATTTCTCATCTACAAGGGTGATCCCGACACCAAAGAAGTTGAATTTTCCAGCAGTGGACAAGCTCGTTTGTTTTTCATGGAAGTTTTGACCACAACGTGTACCTCAGACATTACTTACTATCCAAATGATATCCATCACTGTAAAATATATTTATCCACCTTAACATCTGCTTTTAAGCTGCGAATGGGATTAGCTGAGGTAGATATTGTAAATTTTGAAACTAATGGAGAATGGAAACTCGGTAATATTAGGTCTGAGGTTGAGTTCTTGGAAACGCAAAATATAGAACGTGTTGTGATAACAATCGCTTTGGAAAGAAGGATGTTGTTTCACATGATAAATGTCGTCGCCCCGGTTGTTTTTCTGGGGTTTGTTAACGTGATTGTTTTCAAGCTTCCTGTGGATAGTGGAGAACGGATGTCTTTTGCAATGACTGTTCTTCTGAGCTTCGCTGTCTACATGACTTTGATTGCCGATAAAATGCCTCAAACGAGCAACACGACTTCGGTTTTTTGCCTGTACCTCATGGCAATGCTCATATACAGTACTCTAATAACGCTAGCCACCACATTAAGTATCCATAGCCATCATATCAAAAAGGATCCTTTGATGAAATATCTAGAAAAAATACCAAGCCTTTTGACGACTATTCGCAAGAATAAACAGAAGAAAATGAAGGGAATATCAGTGGAAGAAATGAACCTACCCCAAAATGATAATACAGAATTTTCGGACGTCGACAATATACACAAAACGAAAAGATTTGATAAAATATTGTTCGTATTTTTCTTGATGTATTTTATCATTGCAACTTTAATTTTATTTGTCCAAATTTTGGTCCGATAAAGGTGGAAGATACCAGACTGAAATTTTCGCAGGATTTTTTTTATTCAAAATTGATATTTGTGAGTTGTTCCGTTGGTCGCCTATGATTTTTTTTCATTATAATTTCCGATATTACCAGTGAAAAGAATCTTTTGATTATAAATATGTTGTTACGAGGCGAGAATTAAATATGTTTTATGGTGTAATTCATTCATGAATGAATAAGTACGGATTCAATAGTTTGAAAATCTGCATCAATTCAGAACAAGGTTTCTTTATATTATATATTTCTTAAATATTTTCCCCTACGAAATAACTCATATGTGCATATGTTGATCATTAAAATAGGGAAAATTTGACGTAATGTTCCTTGTCAAAAATAAAAAAAAATCCACAAAAGTGTTTACTTCTAGTGATGAAAATGTCCATCCATTAATTGCGTTTACGGACATACCTAAAAAGGAAACAAACACTTATTATTGATTCGACGTTGTTTAACTTTGGTGATGGTTTGTTGAATAGGTCCCTATCATAACTTCAATTAAAGAATATTAGAACACATTGAACCGTGAGTGACTTTACATAAACTGATGAAAAGCTTTTAGATCCGAATCATCAAAGGATTACCAATAATCAGAAGACTTTATATCAACGCTCAATGTCTGCAGACATGGAATTATAAGTGTCCCTTGACACCTAGCTTATTCTTCAAAATACAATCTGAAATATCAACTTCAGACAGAGGTGTTTTTGTTTCTTTTTAATTAATCAATGGTAACATCTCTAGTTTTAGTGATTACGCTGCATGTTCTCTGAATCATGGATAAAAGTAGAATAATTTTTTTTTTTGATTTTCTAGTCAATAATGAATCGATATTGTTATTTATTCGACATTGAATTTGTTGTCAATGTGATCGGAAGAATTGGCAATCATTTTTAGATTAAAGATATTATTTTACAGAAATAAAAATGTTTTCCTTCGAAATAAAGATTTAAAAGTCAATTTATTGCTAGATTTCAAATGAAAATTTAAATAGAATTAAATTATAAAGTTTTTTAACCTTGTGTTTTTTTTTAACCTGCTAAGTTTTAGTTGCATATATAATTTCACTTTGATTGTGACTGCATATCTATTGAAAATGACGTAGTTTTCTTTTTCGTTCCTGTATTATAATGTTGTGATATCGTCATTCTTTTCAAATCCTTATGTTCTCTAAAAATACCCATACTTTACAAGTTATTTTTCAATATTTTGCATATCCAAATCTCTCATCTGAAAAGTAAACAAGAGGCCCAAGGGCCACATCGCTCACCTGAGCACATCTACTAGGAAAAAGCACATATCAGATCAAAACTGAAAGTTTACCGGGGGGGGGGGGGGGGGGGGCTTGAATTTTAACCCTCCTGGGTGTCATGATTTGAACAATGTACAATCTACACTATTTGAGGATGATTCCATATAAATAGAAAAATATCACTAATTATGGCTTTGAAGTACATGAAAAGAAGTTTTTAAAAGGTTTCCCTATATATCCTTATGTACAACTTTGGTCAGACATTTTGGGCCCAAAACTAGCCCCAGAGGTCATGATTTGAACAAGCTTGAATCTTCACTAACTGAGGATGATTCCACATAAGTTTCGTCTTTCCTGGCCCAAAGGTTCTTGAGAAGAAGATTTTTAAAGTTTTTCCTATATATTCCTATGTAAAACTTTGGTCGGCCATTTTGGCCCCACCCTAGCCCCAGGGGTCATGATTTGAACAAACTTGAATCTACACTACCTGAGGATGATTCCACATGAGTTTCATCTTTCCTGACCCAGTGGTTCTTAAGAAGATTTTTAAAGATTTTTCCTATATATTCCTATATAAAACTTTGGTCGGCCATTTTGGCCCCACCCTAGCCCCAGGGGTCATGATTTGAACAAACTTGAATCTACACTACCTGAGGATGATTCCACATGAGTTTCATCTTTCCTGACCCAGTGGTTCTTAAGAAGAAGATTTTTAAAGATTTTTCCTATATATTCCTATATAAAACTTTGGTCGGCCATTTTGGCCCCACCCTAGCCCCGGGGGTCATGATTTGAACAAACTTGAATCCACACTACCTGAGGATGATTCCACATGAGTTTCATCTTTCCTGGCCCAGTGGTTCTTAAGAAGAAGATTTTTAAAGATTTTTCCTATATATTCCTATGTAAAACTTTGGTCGGCCATTTTGGCCCCGCCCTAGCCCCGGGGGTCATGATTTGAACAAACTTGAATCTACACTACCTGAAGATGATTCCACATGAGTTTCATCTTTCCTGGCCCAGTGGTTCTTAAGAAGAAGATTTTTAAAGATTTTTCCTATATATTCCTATGTAAAACTTTGGTCGGCCATTTTGGCCCCGCCCTAGCCCCGGGGGTCATGATTTGAACAAACTTGAATCTACACTACCTGAGGATGATTCCACATGAGTTTCATCTTTCCTGGCCCAGTGGTTCTTAAGAAGAAGATTTTTAAAGATTTTTCCTATATATTCCTATGTAAAACTTGGGTCGGCCATTTTGGCCCCGCCCTAGCCCCGGGGGTCATGATTTGAACAAACTTGAATCTACACTACCTGAGAATGATTCCACATGAGTTTCATCTTTCCTGGCCCAGTGGTTCTTGAGAAGAAGATTTTTTTAAAATGCTATCAATTTTTCACTAAATCATAATTATCTCCCCTTGGAAGAGGGCGTGGCCCTTCATTTGTAAAATCTTGAATCCCCTTCACCCAAGGATACTTTGTGCCAAGTTTGGTTGAAATTGGCCCAGTGGTTCTTGAGAAGAAGATGAAAATGTGAAAAGTTTACGACAACGACAACGCCAACAACGCCAACGACAACGACAGACGATGGACAAATTTTGATCAGAAAAGCTCACTTGAGCCTTCGGCTCAGGTGAGCTAAAAATACAAGACTTTAACTTTTCAATCGTCAACTTCCCTTTCTTATGCAGCAATATACCTTCATCTCTTGCATACGGGGTTGATATCTTTCAGTTGATTCGATACGCAAGAGAATACTCTATGTATGAATAATTTCTAAAACGAGGTAAATTATTGAAAAACAAATTGATGAAACAAGAATATCGGCAGTCTCATTTAAAGTCATAATTTCGAAAGTTCTATTGCCGATATAATGATTATGTCAGCAAATACAATTTATCATTGAGTCAAATGCTGACGTACGTTTTTCATACCAATTGTTAGGACATTATAAACACAGAATTGTTTAAAGGTTATTTCCCGATCGTGAAAAGGAGCACACGCCGGACTTTACCGTCGACAGGGATACCAACTCCACCATAGCACCTTATCCTATTTCTGATTTTTTGAGAGTCTGTGTTTGCTCTGCTCCAATTTTGTATTGTTAAAGGGGTGTTAAATGGACTCTGAGCTTGAATACTGTTCGTTATACCACCATATATTTCACCTCAAAAGATTATTTAATGAAATATAATTCTAATAGGAGTGGGTTCATATATAGATAAAAAACTTTAAGCCTTTATGAAGATACTCAAAAATACACATTTTCATCAAAATTAATGTACATTGCAAATTCACAAAGCTTGTCTTTTTTCAATAGTTGGACTCTCAAAGGAAAGTTTTTCTTTAAAGGAAATGAAAGTTGTTTCACTGCACTATTCATAATTTTTAAGCAACAACTATACAAAAGCTTCAGTCAATTGACAGCAAGGTTAACCATCATTTTGTTTTAAGTTAAAAAAAATTCTGTACATGTTCCTAGAAAATAGTGTGTGTTTAGTTGGATGCAGTATGTCACAAGTAATTGAATATCAAGTTTGATCCTTTGATCTCTGGTACCTTGAAAGCTTTCTAACCACTGAACTATTTACAGCCGTTACTCTATTTTTTTTTTTTTACACATCTTTGAATCCGTTGAAATAATTATAGAAAGAATTTTTCGCACAAATTTTAATTTAACTTTTTATTCATATATTACAGATCAACTACAATAAGCTTAAACATAACAAACAAACCTTTGAAATTTTTATTACATGTTTTGTCCAACCACAGTTTATGATCACAGGCTGCTTATACATTTTGTTCATTTACTTAATTAAAACATAAAATAAAAACAAAACACTGACCAAGAGAAGCATTGCTTCTTTGTTATTTTTTCCGAGATACCAGATGACACTATACTTTATGCAACTTAGATGCAAAGCAATTCAAATATATTGCAAATTGTTCTTGAAGTATTTTAGTTTTTTCCACAAGAGAATATAACGAACTCAATACAATAATAATGATTATGGTCATTCTCATACAATACTTTTAAAAAATACATCCTCTTTCACATCTTTCATTTTTCCATAAATAAAACATTTAAAGTTCCATCCTCTACTTTCACCTGTGAAAAAAAAAAACATCGCAAAGCTAAATGAATAAGTACGGATTTCAATAGTTTGAAAATCTGCATCAATTTAAGTACAATTTTTTAGATATAAATTCTTGATTAAGAGCGGAAGAAATCGTAAGAAATTTGGCATCCAGTGTCTTATAGAAAATTTGAGAAGTTGTTATCAAATATAAGACCTAAGAGCAACGTTACAAACATGCAGTAATGTCCAAAGGACCAATTCATTTTTCTACGGAATATCAAGATATAGCAGTTTTAAAATAAATTATATTTATTCTAAGATTCTAGTTTTATTTATTGATTTTATCCATTGATTAGAAATCTATAAAGACATTAAGTTTTCTCACCTTTTAAAACACGACATACATGACGAAGAGGGCGGTGTATTCTCTTTCTGATGTACATGAAATGAATCCTGGCCGTTATCTGTAATAAATTTACAAAGAGAATGCAGGAAAATTCATCTTAAGGTACAAACATAAAGATACAGATTTCATCTCCCAGATTTATTGCAATACTAGTATTTAGAAAATGTTATTTATTATATAAAATTTGTTTATTGTTTTCATTATACTTTCAAGAAATCTGAATTTCAGTACTTTTTAAAGGAAAAATAAATATTTTGATAGTTTTATTTCAAAAATGTTGATTGCATTTTATTAAGGAATATCCATTCATATATTGATCTCCTATGTTAGCGTATAGCTCACAATTGCTTTGACACCGCGACTTGATTTTAAATCTAAGTCAATGATCTCTAACAGAGTAATTATAACTCCTGCTTTATTTCTACAATGAAAAAAATAAATACCAATTTAGTTTGTTTACATTTCTTAATGACAAGTTCGTAAAGGAGTAAATAAAAAGCGTTATATATGAAAAAAAGAAGATTAAAATTTGTAAATGACTGTTTAAACAACGAGTCATATCTGTGTTTTGTTTTGCTCTAATAGATTCAGCTTCAGTTGTTCAAATTCACGCTTTGATTTAAATATAAATCATATACTCAAACTTTATTTACAGATTTAGTCAAAATTGTTGTTATTATCATGGCTAATGATATTTGTTTTCTCAGAGTGCGATATGCGTTCTGTACAAACAGAAATACACGAGATGTATGTGAAGAATAAAATGGGAATGTTTATTTTCAAAACCTACAAAGCAAAAAAGTTTAGATGTAATATCAAATGGTCAAACCAGAATTAAACATTTTTTTTATAACTATAGTAATATATTGATATATTAATATATATTTCTTTTATGAAAAAACCCAACATTATACAAAATAATTTTATTATGATTAACTTGATGACACTAACTTTTCAATCGTCAACTTCCCCTACTTATGGAACAATAAATCTTCACCTGCAGACAGGGTTTATATCTCTTAGTTCATTTCGAAACACAAGAGCATGTTCTACATATGTACAATTTCTAAAATGAGGTAAGTTATTGACAAACAAGTTGATGAAACAAGAATATTAGTAGCCTCCTTAAAGTCATCATTTCGAAAGTTCTACGGTCGATACAATGATTATGTCAGCAAATACAATTTAATGTTCCTTATCTCCATATTTTTCATTCATATATTTTTATTCAAACTACAGGTACTGTGAGCAATGAGATCACTTAATGAAACCCCCGCCTCCCATATGTTACAATGGCAGTCCATGCTTTACACTGGGAGACCCGAAAGAAGTGTCAAATCAAAATGTAAAATAGGTCACAATGGTATTATGTAATAAAGAATTTGGGAAAGTATCATCAAATTTTATTCAGTGATATAGGAGGAGCTGTTGATAAGAGATGGGTACCCTTCAATGTAATAGTCGTGCCCATGTTTTGCTCTGGGAACCCCATATATGTGTCCGATCAAAAAGTAAGAAAAGAGGTGCACAATGTTATAATGTAACAATAATTCTGTGAAAGTCTCATTAAATTTCATTCAGTGGTATAAAAGGACGTTCCGACACCCCCATCACTATATATCCGCTCGCTTTTCTAGCGGGGGGTTTTTCTTTGTGAAACGTAACAAGTTTATGCATCTTTATTCGGTGGTTTTTACTTTTTAATAATATTTTTTTAGAAAATAAATGGAAACTGAAAGTAAGCAGGATACAATACCTTGTGTTTTGGGCTGGTTTTCTGGATAGTTATGCATGTTTCTTATATAATCCTCTCCTATACGTTGAAATACAGCATCTTTTGAATAGCAAAAAGTCATTTTAATCATTCAGTAACTTGACACAAGCATACAATATAAAGGATATATCAAGTACGTTTAACATGAATTACACAAATGTACTTGCATTATTTTAAACTTACCTACATTCTCTCCTGTTAAACTCGAGGTTTCAAAACAATCCGTTTGTAAGTCTGAAATGACCGTAGAAATAAAACTTGGTTGAAAAATTATTAAGTTGTGACGCGTTCTTTAATGAAATGAGCTAGGAAGAAGATTGATTTATTCTGATGTCAACAAACATTAAGCAAATTCTTTAGAAATCTGATGCACCTCGCTACCTAGTGATTTGGTTTATACATTGAATTCTTTGTACTTAAAATACATCTGTAGATTACCTGGGATATAACTCCGTTTTCAAATATGGTTAATATATAATACATAGAGAATAATATATACCCTTTTCCATATCACATCCTGTATCAGCCCGAGACACCAATATCAGCAAGAGGGCCGAAGGCCTGAGGGCTGATATTGTTCGAGGGCTGATACAGGATGTGATATGGAAAAGGGTATATTTATTATGTTTATTACATACTTTAATAGTAATAAAATAGAGTACACATCAACTTGAGAAAAAATAATCATGCACAGGTACTTCTGACAGGTACATACTAGCTTATTGTCTCAAGCGGATTGGGTATGTTTTACTTCATTTTCAAATGTGCCCTATCCATAGTTTGAAACGATCTTTCGTCAAATACCAGTAGGTGATCCTTACAATCAAAAGGTTAAAATTATGAGAATGATTATATAAAAAATATTTATATTATAACAAGTACTGTTTTTAGGTTGAATTTACAAGGGTTGTGATATTGATCCTTATCAGTCCTGCAAACCCATATCAGCCCTGCAGGGCTGATACGGCTATTGTGATGTCAGGCATATCACATATGCAAAAATCCTGTATTTATTTTCTAAGTATGTAATAAATAAATATACTTTCTCAAAGCCATTTTATCAAAGCGTCAAGTTTACATTTGTTCCACCACCTGTACCAATATAAATGGATTTAATTTGTTCAAGCAGCAGAATAAATGGAAAAGGTTAAGATGAGAATGAGATCGATCTGATAAAAGATACAAACAATACACTGAAGTGTACATAAACAAGACGCCCAGAATTTCAAGAGGTGGGATCAGGTGGCTTAACTCATTTTTAAACGCCATAGAAAGAAATTAGCCAGAATACCTTGTGCTATAACTTGTGCCTCATTGACAGATACCGCCCGCGTCTTTGAATCATTGTCAATCAAATCTTTCTTTGTTCCACATATATACATTCGGCAATACTGTGATGTAAACAAAAACAATTTCATACTATATTATTGATATAAATTACAAAAATGCAAAATAACAAAAAATTCTAGATACAACACATAAGAATAAACAAAAAGAATATCTTTCAGAAAGTACCTGGTAAGTATTTGTTTATTAACTGTCTCAAATTTGTCAATGAAACTTTTGGCGCATATCAATTTACAAAGTAAATATCTTACACTTAAAAGATTATTAATGATACTCATTTAACATTGCAAAATTCTATGTTCTACCTGCTCATTCTCTTGTAACTCGCCAACCCAGTATCTAATTTTATCAAAACTGGATTTATCAGTCAGATCGTAACATAAAATGGCGGCACGGGCACCTCTGTAGTACATCTTAGTCATGGACTGATATCTTTCACTACCGGCTGTGTCCTGCATTATATTAAATACTTCAATCATTTAAAACAAACACTGGTTTTAAAAAACATTTTTGGCACATCATAAACTGAAAGTTGGGCGTTGTTCCTCAGAAGGAGCACGAAACTGAGCAGATCGCATGACTTACCCATATATTTAGCGTTACCCTCTTTCCAAGAGCTTGTATCTTTTTTGAGACAAATGCTGCACCAATTGTCTACAAAATACAAACAAGATTTGTTTGTGAAACACTGTATGGCAGCTTAGGGCAAGGATTGAATTCTCTTACATGCATTTCAAACTCCAAGGTCAAGGTCAAAAGTGTTGGTATCCAAAGGAAGGTCTTGTTACAAGGAATAAACCTGTGAAATATGAAAGCCCTAGTTTTAACTGTTCAAAAGTTATGGTCACGGGTAAAGTTTTTAAAAAGTGGGCCAAACTCTTAGGTCAAGGTCAAAAATATTTACACCAGCTGAAAGGTCTTGTTACAGTGGATACACATGTGAAGGCTGAAAGCCCTAGCTGTTCAAAATTCATTGCCAAGGTTAAAGTGTGGTATATTTTTTGTAAAAGTAAAAACTTGTTTAAAAAAAAAGGGGGGGGTCACTCCAAGATCAAGGTTAAGAGGTCAAATTAAAAAGTCAAATCAAAATAAGAGTTGGTACCCATGGGAAGGTCTTGTCACAAGGAATACACCTGTGAAATATGAAAATCATAGCTTCACCCACTCCATAGTTATGGGCTAGGTTAAAGTTAACAACAGACAGAGAAACAAACAGACAGGCAGGACAAAAACAATAACTCAAACTTTGTCCAAGAAAGATCGTTATGTTTCATAAGATACACCACAATAAAGCACACTCCATACTGCTTAATTCTATACTTATAAACGTACTTTTACTAATAAAAATTACATTTGGATGTGGTAGCAATACTAACAAAAGCAACAATACCTGTTTTAAATTCAGGATCATTTGATTATTCTACCATTAATAAATAATATCTCTTTTTATGTTCTGAATTCCAAATCAGTAACAATAATTATATGTAAATAACGATATGTTTCAAAAGATAAAATATTCGACTAAATAACACTGATTTGGGGCACGGTTTAATAACAATGATTCATAACATCTATCCATCAACACTTATAGGACATTTACATCTAATTCGACATAATTTAATCACTTTATTAATAAATCAATACGAACTATAAACCTCATTAATGAATAATTAAAGCTGCATTCAAACTTCAACACAAATAAAATAATGACTCAATGATAACTTCAGTTTCATCTTTTGTTCATTTGCTTTCTCGAGAGTACAACGAAACAGATTCCACTACACTTGTATTACAAACATCTATTAATCATATCTTCTTATCAGTGAACGAATTTAATTACATTTACAAGTCCACAGAGTTCCATAGTTATTGATATCATAACTTACCAATTACACACAATGGGCAGCAATTAAATACAAATCAAATATATCAATAAATTAAGCCATTGGTATCTTAATAATGATGCTTTGATATTCTAACATCTAAATAATTTCGTAATTGAACAGTGGTAGTACATGTACGTAATAGATCTCAGTGAATTCCCCAACATTCACTCTTTAATTGATCCTTAGTCGTAAAGATGGAGATTTTCGGAGCGGCGAGATTAGAAACGTATGTACTGGTCAGTATTTTGACTGGGATTTTTTGTCAAGACTATAACGATGTTCTAAATGTGACGAATACATTACTTGACGGCTATTCAAGATATATCATTCCAAAGAGAAACCAAAGCGAAAAAATCAAGATAGAAATGGACATAACTCTCAAAGCACTCAATAGATTTAATGTCGTGGATGGACAAATAACTATGGTAATAGCAATGGATTTAATGTGGGAGGACGAAATGTTATCTTGGGATCCACAGTCGAACAAAAACATCCATGGATTGAGTTTTCCACTGTCACGCATCTGGTCTCCAAATCTCTATCTTTTGAACTGTGCTGAGAAATTTCTTATCAACAAAGGTGACCCAGAAACGAAAGATGTCCAAATTTCTAGCAGTGGACAAGCTCGGTTGTTCTTCATGGAAGTCTTGACCACAACATGCACGTCAGATATTACTTTCTATCCCAATGATATCCATCGCTGTAAAATTTATCTTTCCACATTAATGTCCGCCTCAAAATTGCAAATGGGGTTAGCTGAGATAGATACTGCAAATTTCGAGAGTAACGGAGAATGGATTCTTAGCAATATCAATTCCGAAGTAGAATTCATACCGACGAAAAATGTTGAACGCGTCGTAATTATTTTCGATTTGGAAAGGCGAATGGTATTTCACATGATAAGTGTTGTATTACCTGTTGTCTTTCTAGGCCTGGTAAACGCGATTGTTTTCAAACTTCCTGTGGAAAGTGGAGAACGTATGTCTTTTGCAATGACTGTTCTTCTGAGCTTTGCTGTCTACATGACTTTGATAACTGACAGAATGCCGCAAACCAGCAATACATCTTCCATTTTCTGCATGTATCTGATGTTCATGCTTATTTACAGCACCTTGATAACTGTTGCCACCGTGTATAGTATCAACAGCCATCATGCCAGAAAAAATCCTGATATGAAGTATTTCAAAAAGATAATGAAAGGATGGGCCAATATATGGAAAATCAAGCATCGAGAGATAAGTGCTGCAGAAATGAAGCTACCTCCAAATGATATCAAACAGGAAAACAATACCAAGAGTCAAAGTTCTCAGTCTTCTTCTAAAACTGAGGAATTACCGACAAAGTCTATTGACGGTGTCTTTTTTGTGTTTTTTGTTAGTTATTTTTGTGTTGCAACACTTCTCTTATTTGTAAAGGTCTTATACCGACAACAGTAGAGGTACGACAAGAGAACTTCAACTACTTGTGAACAATCAGGAAAACTTGATTTAATAAAAATCAATAGTTTATAGAATTAAAACCTATTTTTTTCCCTTAAAATACTGTAATAAGTGTATGTTAGTCAACTGAATAATTGAAATAAATGTTAAAAAGTATACTTAATTAAGCTATCAATAGGATATTCTTTTTTATAATAAAAATCGATTTTTGGAGGACGTTTTTTGGTATGGATAAGAAAGAAAGGCCCTGTTACAACAAATAGGGATGCCCTTGGACAACCATTCAAATAACATGGGTCTTACACGTTTTGGGAAAAAAATGGTCAAATACCAGAGCCAAGAGGTCACAAACACTGGCATTCTAGAAATTGTCTTCTCACATGACACAATAATGTAAAATATAATTAACTCTATCACCATCCTTTCACACTTTATGACGAATGTTAAAATTTTGGAAAGGAAGACAAACTCAAAGGCTAAATTCACGAGGTAAATATTAATGTTGGTGTTCAAAGACTGCTCTTGTCACAAGAAATAGACTCCTAAATTATAAAGCAAACCATTCAAAAGTTGTTTTAACCCCAAGGTAGTAATCATTGGTATCCCAATGATGGTTTTGTCACAAGATATTAAATTATGAATATAAAGACATTGAATTATGAAAGTCCTAGAACTAACCACTGAAAAACCATGACCAGAGTAGGTCAATTCCAGGGTCAGGATGTTGATAATGTTGGTTTCCATGAAAGGCTTTCCATGATATGATTGTCTGGCATAACGATAAGACACAATTACCTAATAAAGACTTTGTGCAAAAGATTGCAATCCACAATGATTTATTTTTACACGTTTGAATGCGTCTCTGAATTTAAAGTTATAATAAGAATCCTTATGTGCGGCCATTCTTTAGTTTGAAATGCGTTTTTCGGGAATTGGAGTTAGAATAAATTCACATTGAGCGATTACATTTATTATCATGTGCAAAATGTGTTATACTTAATTATAATTTGTATGCAATAGTAAAGCTGGATATTTTTTTCACATGTAATACTACTTTGAATATGTCTCTCATTATATAAACCCAAGTAATAAAGAAATAACGGACTTAAAACATTGTGTTGTTTAGAGGTCAAAAATGTAATTCCTCTTCTTTCAAAAAAATGTTACGGTTACTTTAATGAAAAGGTACATGTACGCACTAAATAACCTTTCATGCTATATGCATTTCATGTTGTTACTAGTAACCTCTTTACAAAATCTAACAATTTAAGTACAAAGTGTAATGGTTAGAAAATAATGTTACATTTTTCTTCAAGGGGCTCGGTTTTAGGATGGTATATTGTGTGTTAGTCTACATATATATCATTTTGAAAACAACGATTCAAATTAGAACCGTAAACTCTTTTCAAATTGACAATATAAAAAAATATTGTCTTTCTATGTATTTTGAAAAAAATAGTAACATTCGATTTACATTAACCATTTCATTCTTACAACTATGTAATAGCAAACAAAATACACATTCTTCTACAGGTCTGGACGATTTCCAAATATGGAAGTCAAGAACCGAAAGTTGCTATAAATGGACATCAAGTAAACGTAATTATTTTTCCGATCAATCAGATAAGAGCATTTTTACACACCCCAAAACATATTTTAAAAGAACAAAAAGATAACACTTGCTTTTGTTTTTTCCTCAAAAAGATTTTTTCAACAAAAAATCTGTAGAAGTAAGGTGAAAACTTTTGAAGAATAAGGTATTCCCCACATATTTACCGTGAACAACATTGACATTTTTATCTCGGTAAAGAAAAAATAATGCATGATAGAATGTAATCATTTAAACTATGGAGTTATAGATCGCACTAGCAAGTTCCTATAAGTTCAATTATAAATTCTACTAGAATATATTATATGTTGGTAAATATAATTTTGCTTATCCGTCCGATTTTCATCGATAATGCTTAAATTCCATGTGTATAGATCAACTCACACAAGTGTTTATCGTATGGACTATACATTTATAGTTTTGAATTATCACGGGTTTCATGAGCGCCGAATACTAAGCTATGCAGACTTTAGATAGAATGTTCTATCGTTAAAATGATATTGTCCTACGGACCCAGTTTAACGATAGAATTCGTTCCGTGTATTCGTAATGTAGCAAAAAGAAACACGGGCGATAACTCGCATAGTGCATTTACTAGGAACAATCTAGAGAGTTCCGAATGTAAACATGGAGGTAATTTGAATCGAGAGAAAAACGTTGAGAAAATGAATTGGATTTTCGTATTTATATGGATTATTTTTTGGGATAAAAGGCATAAGCAATCTCAAAAAGGGTTGTTTTAATTATTTTGGGAGTTATTCCCAGTGCAAATCATTTCATATTCTTCAAAATCGTTTCGGAGCGGATCCGCTCCGATTTGCTACATTGCAAGTATATGGGACGTATTCTAACTGTGGTGAGGGCTTGTACCGAGACACAGTTAGATTATTCTAACTATGCAGACTTTAAATGGGTATAAGGAAAGGCGTATAAAGTGGAGAAAAGAGAATCCTGTGATTGTACATGAATGCGTTTTATCCCAATATCTTACCTCACATATCAGAAACTGCATGGACTATTTTGTTAAAAAAAAAAAACACTCAAAAAATAATAAAGACTGATATCTATTCGATAAGATTTTTATGTCAGGCTATAAAAACTGAAAATTTTCCGTATTTGCGAGGGTTGTCCCAAAATTCCGTAGACAAGCGTTGTTTTGTAGGAACCCAATGTCAAACTTTAATGAAACTTCGTACATAGATTTAACCAACACTATAGACAAATATGGAATAACTACATAAACATTCCAATTTAAAAGACACATTTCATTGTCTGGTGTAGGAAGGCGGCGCAATACCCAAAAGTTGCAATTAAATTTTGGTATATTATATTTAAAATCCTACGGAAAAGTAATTACTACCCTGTATTTTTTGAATGGAAACGAAAAATTTTAATACTATTTTATTAACTATATTTCCTCAAATTTTTGTGTTTATGCTTTGATAAATATGAATTTTTATAACTTTTTATATACATGGGGTTGAAATCCGACTTTTTGAAAAATGGCGGCTGCGTTGGCACAGGCGGCGCACTGGACTACGATCAAGTGTTTCGATCCTGAATTTACTCTGAAATGTACCAGTAATAAATGTTTGGTAGACTAGGAAACTTTATCTCGTCCTCAGTATTTTACATGACTAAAACGGTTTCTCTGTGTATGTGGATAACAGTAACTAAAATAAAAGACAAGGCTAAGAACTGGGCGAGAGTTTCACTGTGCAGTTCCATTAGAGAAAACAGACGACCAGCCCGTAGAAATATACCGTTTTCAAATTATTATTATTTCATACCTGTACACTGTACATGCATATACTTTGTTTACATATTTAATGTTTGATAATATCATAGTAACTAAGATATTTCACATTTATAACTATAACAGTTTCGTTTCATTTAACAATATGATTCTGATAATTAATTTGAACTGTTGACGTTTGTATTTTTTGACGTTGCAGATTGCTCCGGGTGTTAGAGAACGATATCACTTCAAATGTTATTACTCGAAAAGATTTCAAGTAAACATGATAAAATTTCGTAATTTATCTGCCAAGAACACGCTTTATCCACCCTGAAAATTTTATGAAGATACATTAATTTCTTTAAAAAATATGAGGTCAGTCTACGAAATTTTGGGACAACCCTCGTATATCAAATTTTTAACGTAAGTTAAACTTTTAGGATTGCTACCTCCTAATTACAGATTTTTTATCCCACTTAAAACGTATTCTAAGCTTTCAAGTCGTGTTTGTTCACGGTAGAATTGTCATAAATATTATATTATTCCCAAATGCGCTTAAAGTTTACCAGAAGTTTGTTTTAAAAAAAATCTTTTGAGCAAAAAACTTAATAACCACGTGTTTTATTTATTTTCTCATGGGTTTGTCTAAATGTTGTTATCTGATTGGTCAGAAGGACTAGCGCCTTGTTTATTCTGTGCATTAATAGCAATTCACGGTTATCGTTCTTGACTTTCTTATTTGGAAATCGTCCAGACCTGTTCTAGAATGTTTTTTTTTTGTTGTTGTGAAGATTAGTTTATCATCAACAGAATCATAAGCTTACCTGCGCTGTCTTGTCAACAAACGTTTTGTGAATAAATTGTCTCACCAAGCATGTTTTACCGACATTAGTTGCACCTATAATTACGACTTTGAAAACGAAATCGCACTCATTGTTTTGGGGAAAACTCATCGTGAATTGTTTTGAATTGATTGTAAAACGAAAGTACACACGTATCTAAATATATAGCAAAACACTGGTGTGCGTATACCGCACCAAATCCATTTTTTTATCAGTGCAAAATTATCACCATTCAATTGTTATGTTAACATACTATATAATCACAATCTGACCTTAAAAATCATGATGAAACAAGATTTGTTTGTTTGTGAAACACTGATGCCCTTCTTTAAAAAAACCTCGTGGTTAAAAGGTTAAGATTCAAAAATGCAAGTCAAACTCAAAATTTAAGGTAAAGAGATGAAAGAAGTCGGTATCCAAGGATACAGTGAATAACACGAT
Source organism: Saccostrea cuccullata (assembly GCF_032062105.1). NCBI lineage: Eukaryota > Metazoa > Mollusca > Bivalvia > Ostreida > Ostreidae > Saccostrea > Saccostrea cuccullata. The sequence goes on along the minus strand of NW_026919032.1, from coordinate 107,537 downwards.
GAATATATTTCTGAAAAATGAAATCCCTACCAATAACAGTTCAAAAGTTATTGCCAAGGTTCAAGTTTTCAAAAGTTGGTGAAATTCATGGGCAAATTTTAGATGATCAAAATAGGTGGAATACAAATACGTATGAACAATTTCTAAAACGAGGTAAATTATCGAAAAACAAGTTGGTGAAACAAGAATTTCAGCGGTCTCGTTTGAAGTCATCATCTCTTAAGTTCTATGGTCGATACAACGACCTTGTCAGCAAACACAATTGATCATTAAGGCAAATGCTGACTGGCTTTTTTCATACAAATTGTTAGTCCATTATTTATACACTGAATTGACGACGGATTTTTCCCGTTGTTTCCCATTTATCATGACAAGGAGCACACGGCGGGTGTGACTGGTCGGCAGGGGATGCTCACTTCTCCATGGCACCTGATCTCACCTCTGATGTTTTGCAGGTCCGTGTTTGCTCTGTTCCTATTTTGTATTGTTTATATTCTTTTGACCTTGAAAACTGTTCGTTATCTCCATGTTTTATACTCGTGTAATAAGAAAGCCCTGACGCTGACATCAACCATTCCAAAGTTATGAAATAATTTAAAGGCTCTTTTAAAAAAAAGTTCAAGATCAATGTCAATGGGGTTCGTTTTTGGTTTCAAAGGAAAAACATGCCACAAAAAAAAATACACCTGTAAAACTAGAAAGCCCTTGCACTAAATATTCAAAAAATATAACCAAATTTAAAGAATTTCAAAAGAAGGTCAAACTCTAAGATCATGGCCAAAATTATTTCTACCCAAAAAAGTCTTATCTGGTCAAGGTTAAAGTGTGGTAAAGTATTTAGGGAAGGTCAATTTAGGTCAAGGTAGAGATAAAAGTTTAAGTGGTCAAATATGTTGGAATGTCTTGAGAAAGGCCTTGTAATAAAAATATACACTTGAAAAATATGTAATAGCTAAAATGAATCAGAAGTTATGGATAAGATTAATGGGGTTTTTTGCGAACAAATAGACAGACACACGGTGGATATAAGGGAGAAGAAAAGGGTTATAATCATGATAAACTTAGAAAATTAAGATGGTGTTCAACTTCCTATACTTAACCTTTACCTCAAAACTGAAACACTGCTAATAACAGATTTGGCCTCTAGTTGTAGTATATGATATGTTATTTTCAAAAGTAAAGTCCTAAAGAAAACACATCCAAAAATCTCCTCTACCCACCTTCGCTAGCCAAGGATTTTCGGTCCTATGGGGGCTGGCTGGACCGAAAGCCCGTAGTATGCGAAGATGAAAATTCATTTACAAAATACATTTATCTTCTGCCTTTTAACGCCAGTACAATTCTTTAAAAAAAAAATACGTATATGCATTTTGTTTGATCACAAAATATGTTATCTTACATGCTGTTAAGGTTTATAATCTATCTGTTCATATCATATAAATGTAGCTTAAATGCTTTTAAAAATTTCGAAATTCAAAAGTAAACTATTACAAAGGTAAAGAGCTAATAATTTAAGACTATTCTATGATTTAAAATTGGATAAAACCGAAAAAAGGACACTTTAATTATAATATATAACCGAAAAGGACATTTATATATCCCATAAAGTGATATCTCTCTTAGAAGCATATCGATATACTTTTCAGACATTTACTGACTTATCAAACGACGGATCAATCAAGAACGGGAAAAAAAAGTCAACAAAATTCAAATAACCTCAAAATTACGTTCTCTTGAAGCAAATACTCTTGATTTTTAATTTAATTACAATTTTATATAGGACTTGAAATTTATTGATAATACCCTTCAATGTTGTACAGATAAACCACTTTTCAACAAAAAGGTCTTTATTTTATATGAACACAGAACACTTTTTAATCAAATTTTGATCATTCACAATGAAGTATTTTGAACACAGGAAGTAACGCCTAGCAGAAATGGGATGTATATGTATATATCTGTTACCAAAACAAATTAAACGCAAAAAAAAACTTTTTTCCTCTTTTCTTATAATTTTGGAACATGTCTAACAACATGTGAACTCAAAGGAAGGTAAGACTTCTTATTCAAAGTTCTAAAATTGGGATGATGTACTTTAATCAAGTAGTGTTTTAAAGCTTCATTTCCTGAAATGTTAAGAGTCATTATCCGTCACTTGTAAAATATTGTCATATTTGCTGAAATACTATCAAAATTTTGTCTCAATATGATTTCGTTGTACTATTGGCAGTTTAAAGCAATAAAATGTACAAAGTGAAGAACACTAAAAACAAAGAAGAAAAACAGAGTGGACTTCTTATTTCAGATAAACTAGTTTGATCGTCCTGTTTATGATTTTTAATTTCTAATTTCAACAAAGTTAACTTTGGTTAAATATGAGATGATCAAGTTTAAAATGTACCAAGAAAAGATAGTACAATCGGCAGACACTTAAATGATATTAACACGTGTGTCTTTTTATCGCTAATCATACATAATCAAAGATTACAGAGCTTTTAGTAAGACAGGAGGCCCCACGCTAAACTAATAAATTAGTAATGTGCATCCATGGATGAAACATTTATGCAGTTTCGGTCTATGCAGGGCTTGCAGTTTCTCTTGAAATAACTAATATCAAAAACTATAAACTAGCCACTTACTAGCATTAAAAATGGGGGAGATCCATCATCCACATTGAGTCAACTAGCATGCATCAATGCAAGTTTGTTCTATGAAAGGTTTGAAATTGAAAAATTGCTTACTTGGTCACTTCATCATAAAAAGCTAAGCAAATCCTTCACCCTAAGCAAAGCTAGCTGTGTGGATGAAGCATTACATGTATCCATGTTAAGTGGGTCTTAAATAAGGCTTGAGGTTACACTAGAATGAACCTGTTCCAAAAGCTTACCTGCTATATCTTCAGTAAAACGTCGACCAAATCCAGCATCTATGGCAAGTTTGATAGTGTGCATTGGGGGATGAAAAATCCATGCATGCTAGATCTAGTTACACAGGAATAAGCCTGCTCCAAAAACTCGGGCATTGTCACTCATCCAAATTATGTAGGTTAAATCCAACATCAAAAGCAAGTCTAACGATGAATTTCTGGATTCCAAGTCACTTTGGTAAGACAGGGTTTGACGTTACATATAAAGAAATTGCTTCAATAACTTTAACCTGTCCCATTAACATTAATATGATCATTCCTTGGCTGTAAATGCAGTATATAAACCTTGATATTTATTTTCTTTAGATCAGCCAACTTTTTTTTCATCAATGAATTATGTTTTTAAAACAATTTGAACAGTTTATAAATGTTAGACTTACAGCTTCTGCATTGTAAAATCTGTTATGAGTAAATCTGGCCACAAGGCAAGTTTTCCCAGCAAAGGTATAGCCTAGCAACACAATCTTTACGGGTATTTCGTTTTCATCAGATTTTCCCATAAATATATCTATATATGTCTCATAAACACGTCTAACATAAATGAGTACAACAAAACAACTGATCTCATGAACACTTTTTTTTGGTTTTTATTAATCAGATCAAGTAGATGACAACTTCCCTCAAGTTTCTACTTGAGGGAAGTAATAAAAGATTTTCTGAAATAATATAAACAAATAATAATTGTATTCACATCATATCGACAGTTTTATTTATAAGATAACTAGGAAATCCCAACGCGGAATTGAAATACTTTTATATGTAAAGGCACATCATGAAGCATTGTTTGAGATACAGCAATCAGACAACAAAATCACACACAAAATCATACGTAGATAAACGTGACAATTTTGGACAAACCGCTAAATTGCAAATGATAATATAAACCGCAAAAGGAAGTTTAATAATATCGAGGAAGTTGTTTTTCTCTTATCCTACCCTTTTATGACGGTTCATTTTACCAGTGTCTATGTACTACTAAACTATCGATGACTCAGAGTACTAATAAAACGAATCCAGGCAAAAGGATGAAGAAGAAGAATTGGAGATGGCATTTACAAACATATACGTTCCTAACTGAAGTACATGTACATACCTTTTATATTAAGGTTTAATTTCTAGGAAGAAATTAGTTGATTGCAACATGTCCAGGCCAGTTACACACATATCATGAATTCCCTTTCAATTTTTGTCTATCGTAGATAAACGCAAGGCAGTATACTGATTATCAGATGCAATTAACATTTTCTCTTTTTTTTCTTTTTTTTTTTTTTTTTACACTTCGTTATTACGGGGAAATAAACCTGTGTCATTTTAAATACGATTTATATCGTTAAGTCGAATAATGACTGATCAGCCCTGATCGGGTCAAGTACAAAATAAGACGAAAATAGTCCTATCCACATTATCTGCAGTAAATCGGTTTTGTTATTATAATATTTTTGTAAGATCATAAATATTCATGTATAATTATATCAATTATATTCTGATATAAATATATGAACAAAACATTAAATGCAAATTACTTTTTAATGAATATTAAACAAATGAAATTGTTTTCAGAACAATAATTTGAAAGGTCGACAGGTTGACAGGTCGACAGGCTGACAGGTCGACAGGTAGACAGGTTAACAGTTTAAATTAAGAACAACAATTTGACAGGTTTGACAGGTCGACAGGTCAACAGTTTAAATGAAGAACAAAAATTTGACAGGTTTGACAGGTCGACAGGTTGACAGGTTATATCATAAGATACATGTATATTGAATGCCTGAAAGTCTAAATTTTATTCTCATTATATATGAGCAATGTCTGATAACAGTTAGATGTATATACATCTCCATTTGACACAGAAACCAAATTACTTCAACAATGTGTGTTATGCTGACTCATTTTACTATAAGTGAGCTGAATATATAAATTGTCAACAGGTCTTATTGTCAATTCAAAATACATTTGAATAATGTTGTCAACCTGTCAACCAGATATAAAAGCACATTTATTAACAAATTTACTTTCAAACTTCACAGTATTATTGATGTCAACCTGTCGACCTGTTGACCCGTCAACCTGTCTACCTGTCGACCTGTCTACCTGTCGACCTGTCAACCTGTCGACCCATCGACCTGTCAACCTGTCGACCTGTCCACCTGTCAACCTGTCGACCTGTCAACCTGTCGACCTGTTAAGCAGACATATAAGGATTTTTTTGAACAAATGATATTTTATGACTTGGAAATATATATTTACACTAATGTCAACCTTAGTAGCATTTATAATAATGTCAACCCGTCTGCCTGTCGACCAGACATAGTAGCATGCTTATGAACAAATGTTCATTTATGACTACTAAGTGCACATTAAAATTTATTGATACTTACATAAAATCATTTGTAAGATACATATCTTGTTTCGTACTTTATGATCCATTTTATAAAATAATTGGTTGACAATATAGAATGCAATTGGTTTATATAACTAATTTACCAATAATGGCCCCAAATATTCATTAATATTCACATTTGATTCATATGCAAAATATGCTAATTTATTTTATTTTGTACATTTATGAATATTGATGAATATGCAAAAAATAATATTCTTACGAGAAAAAAAAAATTGGAACTATTTTCGTCTTATATTGAACTTGAGCCAATTTTTCTAACGAATCGGTAGACCATTATTTCCACATTGAATTTTCAACGGATTTCTCCGTTTCCCTATCATGACAAGGAGCACACGGCGGTTGGGACCAGTCCATGCCTACTCTTCCTAGGCACCTGATCCAATCTTGTTTTTGGAGGTCCTTGTTTTCTCCGTTCCTGATTTGAATTTTACAAATGGATTTTTGAGCTAAAAGGCTGGTAGTTGTCGTCATATTTCAATGTTTATGAACAAGCGACTACACATTTCATATTAACAAGTGGCATATGAGCCTTTACAACGATAAAGTGATTTCATACTAGACCTACATCTTGAAACCAAGTACCCTTGCTTTGTTTGCAAGGTAAAAGAGATTCATTATATTATTATATAGAATAGCTTGGCCAAAACTCGTCAACTGGTTTTAAAAATATGTACTTTCATTAAATATGACCTATTTATCCCCTTTTATGGAACCGATAAATTTCGCATTTCTGGGTAATAGCTAACTGTTAGACGACTGCGAATACAGTAAAGGACATACGAAAATCCATTGTTTGAATTTTTATGATTTTGCAGCATTCCTCCACCCTTAGAGGCTAGGACTTTGAAATTCATAAGTCTTGCTCTGCTGAATAAAATTCGTTTGAACCGAGCAATGTATTCAAACAACACATGGCACATACAAGACGTGTATAAGTGCCTTCAGTGTCGCTTGAGTATGAAACCCAATTCAAAGGTTGAACAACTCTATTGGTCGAAATGCAAACTTTTCATAGAGATACGCATTTAAATTTAATATACAAATGCATTTTCAAGTTATTTTTTCATGGACTCTGACAAAAGATTTATAGACTTAAAATACATTTCTTTGACAACTTTATTTTTAAATATTTTAAGATAAACCACTTGAATCCATGTTTCTCAGTAAATAGGAAGATTCTTAGGATATATACAGATATAGATCTCTTCAAAAGGTGATCTTATCCCAAGGACAGATTCTAGACTTGAAAGATGCATTTCACGGTTCTGTTTCCCTTCATCATCATTCAGACATTCAGCAGGTCAAACCTAGCATCAAAACAAGTCTCGTAGTGTGCCCCTCTAGAGAGATACATCATCATGCAAGTTTGATAACAATAGGGCGTCAATTTTTTTTTATAGAATGAAAGTGTTTTAAAATTTATCCAGATCAATCCAGGGACGTAGCAACAGTGGGGGGGGGGGGGGGGGGGGGGGGCTGTCCCCCTTTTTTCCCAACATTACCTTTACTATTGAAAATGACCATTGAAAGGTTGGTTGCCCCCCCCCCCCAACTTCTTACCACAGTATAGTGATATTAAGGAAATGTAGTATTGTATGCCAAAAAATTGGAGGTGAAAGGAAGTTGGCCTTGAAAAAAAGTTGGCCACTAACCCCCCCCCCCCCCCCCTCCCCACGAAATAGGATTTTCGAGTTTGGGCACTTTCCCTTTTTTTTTTTTTTTTGCTTGTCAGCTTTTACAGGTAATCAAAAATTTTTTTTCTCTGGTCCCCCCCCCCACTTTCAAAAACGATGCTACGTGCCTGCAATCCTTCACAAGTCAGTTTCAGCATCCGAAGTATGTTGACATTTTTCACCTTTATATGCATCCCAAAAGCAAGTTTGGTTCCCAAATGCGTTTGATGGGCTTACTAAAAGAATCTGGTCAATCAAGCAGAAAATATATACAAATTTTTGAAGAAAAAAATGGTTGGTTGTCTGCATCCTTAGATGCATCAACCATACAAGTCTGGTCGCCATTGAGCTAAGGTTATTTGGGGGGAATGGGACTTTTTTCCAATACTCATCTGGAAAATTTAGGTCACATCCACAATTGGAACAATATCTGGATGCATCATCTTTGCAGTTGTGGTTCCTTTTATGGCTTATCTTGTCACTCATTAAAAATGTTGGTAAAATCCAGGTTCTGAGACATGTCTGGTTTTATGCATCCATGATAATTTAAATTCATATTGTAACGAAAATTACTATTAAATACATAATTGGATTGGTTATTTACAGATACCTCTCTAGAGTACAAGAGCTTAAATTATACCGATATAAGCATATTATAGGACAATATTTTTTAAAAATAAAATTGATAATGGTTCTGTTATTAAAAAGTATTGATTGGTTGTTGTTTTACGTAACATTCGAGATTTTTTTTACTCATCAATAGAAATGTCAACATATATCGATAAAGGGCTTCAAATTTAGACCATTTCTCGGCACTTATACCATTAAAAAACGAGGGATCTTTACCGTGTCACCATATTCCTTACCACAGGTCCTCGGTTTTTATGGTCTTATCCGAAAAAACCGTAACTTTCACCTCAAAGTACTCAGCGCTTTGCAAAAATGTATCTCCTTTTCTCGACTAAAGTCAGTCGCGGCAAGGTTTCGAAACCACGACCTTTAAAAAACGAAGAGGGGGTTAAATAAAAAAAGAAAGGAAAATTACTATACAATCAATATGTACTGGTACCTGTTGCAAAAACAGGAAATAAGATTTTCTTAACGTTTGTTTGCGAGGCTCATTATTTTAAATGTACTGTAGAGGAACTCGGATTTAACTCTGGAAGTGTTTAGTCAAATTAAACTCATTGTTCCCTTTCTAAGGAGGAAATTCTTCAAAGCCTTTTTCAAATGTAAAATATTTCCAACAATTGAATTATCATATTGAATTCAAAAACAACATACGGTAAACATCTAAACAAACAAAAATACACAGTGAGTTCCAAGAAATGTACTACAAAGTCTCTTTCAATAGTTCTTACTAAAATATTAACAGCAATGAAGTAGATACCTCATGAGTACTATGCCTATTTGAGATAAGGTGTTAATCAGATTTTGATACACTCAAACTCCAAGGAACTTTCAGAAAATTTAAAATGCTAGAGGCAGAACCCTGCTTCGGAGGTCATGAATTATACAATTTTGGCAAAGGGGTTATTGTCATTATAACCATGAATGCACTTGCTTATCACAATGCACAGAAAAAGATATTTTATAAGTTAACCAAAAAAATTAATAATTTACTTCAATACGTATGATTTTTAGTACTCTATATAACCATTTCCCAAGATAAATTAGGGTTGTGCAAGAGTCAGTAAAATATAATCAATAAGAAAGAAAACAAACTCTAATGTCAACTTCGTACATTTCATTTTATTTTTTACATTTCCATTTGCTATTTAACCATTCGAATTCAGTCTTGCATGGAATTGGTTAGTTAGAACACTCATAGTTATTAGATTTTATTACATTCAATCAGGCACATGTTTATCAATCTGTCTTATTTAAAGCTCCTTGCTTAAACAAAAGGACATTTATTATTATTTATCAATTTTAAAAAGAAAACTTACTTGTTGTGCACGACTTAAAAATTTGTTCTTAGTTAACCTGTATAAAAGACAAGTTTTTCCAACAGCGTCATATCCCAGCACCAACACCTTGGGGGATATATCAATGCAATTAGATGTTTCCATTTAAAAATACACAAAAACATCAGAGCAGGTGAACATTTCCTCCAGTTCATGCAAAATACGGAACAATGTGTAAAACAGAAATCTCTTTTTTTTTCTATACTAACAATATGGAAAATACAATTATTATTTTCCTTTATTTAAAAAAAAGGAACAAAACATCTTGATAATGCAAGATATAACACCTTTATAAGTGTCAGTAAGGGATTAGAAGGAAAACAGAATACATGTACAAGATTTTACTTAGAGTTAGAATGCTACAAGCTTTACACTTAAGTGTTTGAAACCTCTAACACATTCAGACAGTAGCGGAGTTATCTGAAAGGAAAAGGATATGCAGGAAGTACATAAGAAACCGAAACATTTAATACCTTTACTGTGACTGGTGGAAGTCGATGACTTTCACGTTTATCTTATATTACTAAGTGCAAAAAGCGGAAGCTCGGTGTGTTTTTTTTTTAAATTTTATTTAAGTACATGTATCTAAAAGTCAGTTTTAAGTAAAAGGAACACGGAAAATATACCTGTGTAATTTTAGATTAATAGAATTCTAAAATGTAAATAAGATTAAATTGTAAACAAAGGGCAATGTATTGATACGTGAATATCATACATTTTAAATGTTACAGTATATGGGAAAACCCCGATATGAAATTTGAATACATGTATAACGAACAGTAATCAAGCTCAAAAGTCCATAGAAATTTTTTAACTGAAAACAGAAATGCACGAATATCGAACCCCATCAGAGGCTGTATAAGATACTACTCAGTATCCCCGTCACGTCATGTTATTCTTGTTATGACGTAATTGGGAATGCTTAATAATTTGTATGAAAAACGTCGTTAAACATTTGACTTGACGATAAATTTTAATTGTTCACTATTCATTCAATTTGTAGAGTGTGACTTTAAGCGACACTGTAGCATCAACTTATTTGTCAATAACTTGACTCGCTTTTTTTTCGTATGTAGAACAAGTTCTTGCACATGAATCAACTTCCAAACGTAAACGCCCTAAGCTGATGATAACCGTAACGTTACTAGGATAAATTGCTCCATATGTAAGGGAAATTAACGATAGAAAATTTGAAGGCACCTGATCCCACCTCTGATGTTGTAGGAGTCCAAATTTCCTCTGCTTCCAATTTGTTTTGTTTTAATTGATTTGTCCGATATCTTCAAAGTTCATTTATACTTCTTTAAATTAAGACTGACAATTAGAAAAAGAGTCATTTTTCTTCAAAACTTCTGCATGACAGTTCAACTTTGAAGTATTTGTAAGATTGACTTCGACTTCTAATTTTAAGAGGCCTTTGAATAGCAGTATTGACCGCTTGAAGTGCCACTTACTACAGTATATAAAATCCACTGTATATACGATCTAGAGATAGTGGTCACCTTGCAAGTCATTAATAAAAGTATTGTGCCATTGATGTACCAACAAATAAATGAAGTACAAACAATATCATTTACATGAAGGAATGTCAACCATTCTAAAATTTATCCATTTTTTAAATAATCATAAATGGATGCAAAAACAGGAAATAAACATAGGTAATCAGAGATTACAGAGCTCACCTCAACGAATGTTGTCTTTAAGTAAGGCAAATTAAGTCACACAATTAACCAACAAAAAGTGTACATTCAAAAATGCAAAATTTATGCAATTTTGATACTTTGGAATAGACCTATACAGACCCTGAGACGTGCTACTACCCCACACTCTCGCTGCACGAACGGTACACGAACGCTACACGGTTTGCACGAAACGCTGCACGGTTTACACGAAACGCTACACGGTTTGCACGAAACGCTACACGGTTTACACGAAACGCTTTGCACGAAAGGCTGCACGGTTTACACGAAAGGCTGCACGAAACGCTTTGTACACGTTTCTCACACGCTTTGTGCACGATTCTCGCACGGTTTGGCCTCGGTTTGGATTTTTCTACTCGGAATATCTCGGGCATTTTTACCGCTTTATCCAATTTATTAATTCAATGAAAATCGCTCAAAAAGCCACATTAAGCAGCTGTTTAAATTAAATTTAGTACACTTGTATTATAAAAACCGATAGAAATATTTAATACTCTGACAGTTGTAATTAATTGATAAATAATTGTCAGTTCGAATTTATTTATTTACTTATCCAACTGTTTAAAAACGAAATGCCGATATCGTGAATGACTGTTTAATAAAATACAATTTTTATATACAGGTATTAGGTATTCATTTCAATGTAATATTTTTACGAGTATACTTCGATAAATTGATCTAATAAATTGAACACAAATTCGATTTCTCACCGCAGGAATATAAACTCAATGATTTTTAATAATATTGATTATATTGTGTTTGATTTCCGTAGGCGGATTATTTTTTGTGATTTTGATTTTAAATTATAAATTAAATTTGCCTATATACTCTACTAACGATTATTGATACATTTTAAAAGATTTTTTTTACGCAAGCATTATCAATAGGAGGGAAACCGGTAAAGGGGGGGAGGGTAATGTGATCTATTAATCTATTCTATTCTCTTTCTCTTTTTACATGAAGCTTATCAAATAACATCAGTATTCCCATCATACTGTAAAATCCTTCATTTCAAAACAGGACTAAACGTATGTTTATATGTGTACATTTATTGATAGTCGCGGCATTTGACTATACATTGTACATACAATATAGATCGATCTTAACACCGGCATTCAGGTATATTACAAGAAAACTGAAATATCTTAGATGAAATAAAAAGTACGTGAGTTATAAAACAAATAATATACAATTATTCATGATTTACTCCTAAGCTTTTCTTACATGATATTCATAAAAAGACTACCAAATCAGTTCTGTTTATTTTTTACTGTTTACGGCTAGAAACTCGGATTTACAAATAAAAGATGAAATCCGCTGATTTATAAGTTGTACCCATCAAATATTTATAGAACCATTTTATTTAAAAAAAAAAAATAAAATCCAGTCGTAATTTTCAGGTGTCATTAAGCCGTGAACTCAACATGTACATATAGCAAAACAGGTTTTCAGTTGCAATGCACTCGGAGCCCGTGATCGCTGTTGTAAATGACCTTGATCACAGTTGAAAGGCGGAAAGAAGATTCCAATACATTTTAAGGGGTGTATCTGCGCATACATTTAACAACGAATTTAAACAAGAATAGAAAATTAAGCATTTAATTAAACTAACATTAGATTGAAAGCTACAACAAAAAATGAAAGACTGTACTAGTAATTTAATTTAACACCCCACCCACCCCCTCGTTTATAAAGATATGGTCGTCAGTGCATGTGAATTAAAATTATAAAATCCATTTTTTTGACAATAATGAGCAACAAGTTTTATGTATTAAAAGATATGAAATGACACTTCGTTTAAAATGTAAAGACAAGAGCGGAGTCCTGATATATTTTTGATTTAAATTAAAAAAATATATTACCGGTATTTCTTTCTTTCTTTGAGAAAAAATATTTAAGAAGCCACGATCGCGTTGATACATGTAGTATATTGAATACAATGCCCTTAAAATTGTTGTACATAGCTGATTTATTTGAACACATTTTCTATAGAAGGAAAAGAAATCAAACAAATATAAATCATACATTACCGTTTAATTTCATTTTGTTGTTCCATTTTTATGCGCCCGGATCGATAGATCCCGGGCGTATATTGTTTTTGTCCTGTCTGTTTGTCTGTTTGTTTTTCTGTCTGTTGTCAACTTTAACCTTCGCCATAACTTTTGAACAATAAGAGATAGGGACTCCATATTTGGTATGCATACTCCACTAATAAAGTCATTTCAAATGACATCAAGGTCAATGATCTTATGACCTTGACTGTGACCTTTATGCTAAAATAGATTTTTCCACTTTTTGTCATAACTTTTTAACCATAGGAGATATGGACTTCATATTTGGTATGCATAATCCACTAATAAAGTCCTTTCAGACGACAGGGTCAATGATCTTGTGACCTTGACTGTGACCTATATGCTAAAAATACTATTATTAGCTTTTTACACTTTTAGCCATAACTTTTAAACCATAGGAGACAGGGACTTCATATTTGGGATACATACTCCACCGATTAAGTTCTTTCAAATGACACCATGGTCAATGACCTTGTGACCTTGAATGTGATTAATATGCTAAAAATAGATTTTTTGAATTTTGTTGCCGCCGGGCGCATAGTGTTTCAGAAACACTTCTTGTTTTTTTTTGTTTTTACTCCTATAATATCACAAGCATAACTAATTCAATTATAAAATACTAATAGAATTTTACATCCTGACCCATCGATAGCCAAATGACTTCCGAATGAATCTTACACGATTCTTGCACGAAAGTCGCATGTTTCTCACACGGTTCTTACACGAAAGTCGCACGTTTCTCACACGCTTTTCGCACGCTCGCTACACGGTTTGCACGAAACGCTTTGGAGCTTACACGAAACGCTGCACGGTTTACACGAAACGCTACACGGTTTGCACGAAACGCTACACGGTTTGCACGAAACGGAAAGCGCACGAAAGCCACACGCTTTTTTGGGGTAGTAGCACGTCTCAGGGTCTGTATAAAAACTTAAAACTAGTTCTTCATCATGAAAATGTAATTAAAATCCAGCATCTGAAGCAAGATTGAGAGTTTTCATCCCTTGATGCATCATTTGTGCAACTTTGGTTTATATAAGCCTTATAGTTTCTTGGTGATAGACCTGAACCCATACCTTTTACGAGGTCTATTATCTGGAAAATGTATGTCGAATTCAGCATCCGAAGCAAGTCCATTAGTGTGCATCCTAAGATGTATCATCCATGCAAGTTTGTTCAACATAGAGCTCAAAGTTACAAGTTACCTTAATTGTACGCCGAGGGTATCACATAAGCTCGCCTCCCCCCCCCCCCCAACTTCGTTGAGGTGAGCTAAAAATATGTCAACATTATCGGGCCATCATTGGTTAAATCAGATTCTTGCAATAACCGTGCGCTGATACATGGAATAAATAGTACCTTAAGTTTATATCACAAAACACAGGAACTAAAATAGCTCTTGAAGAGTCGAATGAAATAGGCGTACGCTTCGAGTTGAAAACGGTCCAAATAGCAACTACAGTACGTAAATTATGACCTCGGTCTTAAGGAAGGAATGTAGCAATATGCTCATCTGTGTTCATCTGTGCTTGAAATCGGTACAAGTACTTGTGTATTTCCCTTTAAGCTGTCACCCATCTACATTCCAATATTGATAAATTACATTCAACTTTTCGAGTGGTTTCTGATCAATCTTTTTTCGAATATACATGTATTTAGCATAGTCTCTTATACAATATCTTGCTAGAGAATTACAATATCAAGTGGCGGGGTTGTCAGAACTATGATAACATTCAGATATGTACAGTGCATCAAGTCTCAAGTCCTTGTGACTTGTTCTTTATACATATTTATTTTATTTAGTTATTACTACCCGTGATCGGAATTAACCTCTACTTACACTTTCACTTTGTTCGGCGTATTGTCCACAAGCGAACCTAGTGACAAGGCAAGTCTTTCCTGCAGCACACTTTCCTAATGTTACAACCTTGAAGGAACAGCTTAACGTCCCCGATGTCGCCATTGTATTGTGAAATACGTAATATTTACTCTCTCTCTGTATCTTTGATAATAATGCGTGCATCGCGATTTCCTATCATATTTCCTTGGTTACGAAGCTTTGGATACTCAAAACCAGGAAATGTCATAGAAACAAATGCAAGACATACTTCCGCCAAATAAAAACATACTCAAAGATATAATAAGCTAGTGTTAAAAAAATACTGCCACTACCAAACATATGCTACATTTTGAAGGAATTTGAAGATTAATGATGAAGAACTCGGGGCAGGGTTTATTTTAGAAAGTGGATGATTTTTTTCCCCAATAAGAAATTACCATTTCTTTTAATAAATGCAGGTAAAGAAATAAACCTATGAGAGAGCCACAATCTTAAACCATTATATGTTCTCTATTGTAGATATGTACTGATAAAACACAACTGTAAACTGGCATTCATTGAACCATGCTTTCAAGACAGCATGAGACACTAAATCCCATTTTCTGTCAACGTGTCCGTCTGCCAGTCTGTCACATCGGTCATAACTTTTGAAGGAAAAGAGAATTTCAAAGTGTTTTCCAATTTCACATCACATTACCTGTAACCTTTCAAATATCCATGACTTTTAGCCCTGTGACCTTGACAAGATGTTTGCGAGCATGCTATCATTTACCTCTTGACCCTGACCTAATTTCAAAAACTTTAACTCTTGTGATAACTCTTGAATGACATATACTAGGGCGTTCATATTTGACACAATTTACCATAAATAATGGCATCCCATCCAACATCTTCGCTAGCCAAGGGTTTCTGATACGCTACTCTCCTCATAATCCCTTGGCATACGGTGTTGACAGAAGTTGTTTTTTTTCTCGATTTCTGATTGGGATTCGGTACACCGTTGCGTTCGGTATACTTCTTGACTCTTTAATCTCGGAAATGAAAAACGCAAAGTAAACAACAATCCGTAAGATAACATGCAATTCTATGAATAGCTATGGTGTCATCCAATATCTTATAAATATGTGATTAAGAATCTATATTGAAGCTTCCGATTTGTAATACATGTATAAATGATAAATAAACATAACTCAATTATTGCTTCTCAATTATTCTTGAAAAAAAAACAAACTCTGATTTAATTGTTTTAAACACGCGTGTTTATTTCTGTCGATGACGCAATCTGTGCGTACCTGATAGAATCGAGATCACGTGACGAAAACAATCGTCTTTTGACTTCACGATATCAGCGTATGCCAAGGGTACATGAGGAGAGTAGCGTATCAGAAACCCTTGGCTAGCGAAGATGCCCATCCAATAACACACCGAAAGCAGGGAACCACAATTCTTTGCTTATTAATTTCAGTTCTAAAATATATACTAGCAAAAATATTGGTCCCATGTTCCTATCAGTAGGAGCCTGAGAATAAGATACAATTGTAAGCTTTCAGGAAAAGAAATTAAATATTAACTTTAACGGTAGTTCTTACAATTTAAAAGTTACTCCTGCAGAAATTTATCCCTCTAAATAGAAAAGCTTGAAATATTTAAGATTTCAACAAACGTGTAGGGAAACAAGAAGACATATATAGTATTAAAGCAGTATAATATAAAGATTCAAATTAAAACAACTTTCTGTATCAATGAAATTCATACTTTTTTAAAAATTAAAATCATATTTGATACTATAGGCTAAAACAGAGGGGTTTTTTTAAGCAGATATTAGAATAATTTCTCAAAAGCTGCTATATATATGATATATACTTAAATATGAAATCTTAAGGTAAATCCTCTGAACAATGTACTTAAATTAAAAAAAAATACACATTATGTATAAACTTACAGGCCTGTTTCCCTCAATAAAAATTCCCTCAGAATACTGTGTAATGAGACTAGTTTTTCCAGCAGCTGCATCTCCCAGAACTACCACCTTAACTAACACTGGCCATCCTGATTGCATTTTAGGAATACAGAGTAAATAGTTTGTTCTAAGTGCTTTTGGTCATACATTTCGCTTCCTGATCAGTGCTTATTGTACCATGTAAGTAGTGTATATATGTGTATCCTATCCAAACACCTACTTGCATGGTTGGCTATGTATTAAAAGGAAATTGTTTTAGGTGTGGATAAGGAGCTTCCCAATGTTTAAAAGCATGGGTTATATTTAATTTTTTAAAATTTATTATCAAAAGAATGCTATTTCTTACATATACATGCTATATAAATTCTTTGATGAATCAGCATCAAATGTCTAAATAATTTTCCAATGATTATATTTTATACTTATATTTGTACACCACTGTTACAGAAATTATTAAATGGGTATGCATAAAAATATTTATAACAAATTTTAATAGGATTTATACAAAAAACAAGGTACATTAATTACCTATGCCCCCTACCCCCCTTCTCTTCCCTTTAATCTCTGGAGAAAGTTATTCATATACTAATACTGATTACTGAACATACTATTTCAACCAAATGTTATTATTTCCTTGCTGTTATACAATTCTTTATAAAACCTGACCCCTATCACAGCTATAATAATCATAATATCATTGGCAAACCACACACTGTTCTATTGTAATTTTTATTCACTTTCTTTATATTCAAATTTCCAAAATAAAAAAATGTTAAGGCCATACCAATTTGTAAAATAGTTCTTCGGATTTTCAAAACTAAAAAGTGAGGCGAGCGAGCGATAATTTTTTATAAATATTATTTTTTATTTTGGGCTTCAAAATTATGAGGCGAGCGAATATAATTAATACGTATATACATTTTTTAATAAAATGTGATTTCAAAGAGCATGGAACTAAAAAATAAAGATAGATATCATTTGCATACTACATGAACTTATTATTTTTGACTTTTTTGGGATTTTTTTAAGAAGAAAAAATGTGTCAAATTTCAAAGACTTTACTTTCATAAATGTAATGTTTTCAAACATCTCCTCTGCTTTCATCTCTATTATTGTGTATGAAACAACTCTGTACCCATTGTTTTAACTTTAGTACACAGGGTTGTGCAATTAAAAAAATCAAGTACTAGCCCACAGGCTAGTGGCAGCTGCAAAGTTACTAGCCCAAATACAGGGGCAAAAATTAAAATAAAACTAATGTTGAAAATGAAATTAATGGCTGATAAAAGTCAGGGTACTGAGGTCATTCTCTTTAAAGTCAAAGTTTAATTCTTAATATCAAATTCAGTCATGTTTAAATTATTATGAAATAAAATTAAAATGAATTTCAATAAATTATCTTCCCTTTTTATGATCACTGCACTAGCTCATTTAAAATGAAATTAATTTCATTTTGTTTTCATCTTAAATCATTCAATACAAAAGAAACATATTTTATGTGAGTCACAAAACACTTATCTTTCAGCTGATTGAGTGATTGTAAATAATTTAAAGATGTAGCTATTTACCATGTTTACCATAAACGGAGGAATAGAGGAAATTCGGATTAGGAAAAAACGATCGTTTTTGGAAGTAAATAAGTCAGGTAGCTCTGCAAAACGGATAAGATTATGGAGATTTACAGTAGGAGTATCATCAGTATGTTGTCTGGAAAATTTAAACTGGTTGGGAATTTTATAGCCAAAAACAAGTGAAAATACCGGTTGAGCTTTTCATGTATTACGTGTGTAGTTATTGTTTCAAACATGCCCGACGGGCTACCTCCTTGTAGAAATTAAACCACTAGCCCGACCCCCAAAAATGGTAGCCCCGGGCGTCAGTGGACGCTAATTGCACACCCCTGGAATATATGAACAGTTAAACAGGCATCGTGCAAAACTTAACAAACTGCTTCAATCTCACTATATAAAGCCCGCGCATCTGTCATACAAGTTTCAAAGTCTTGTGTGATTGGTGTAAAAAGTCGAGAGAAAAATTATAGTCAGATTTTTTTGGATGCGCGCGCGGACATTTTTTTTTTAATATTATAATTTGCATTTGTAATAAATAGAAGCGGCGAATCCGACGAACTATATTAGAAATTGGTATGGTCTAACAGTTATTTTCAGTTTCTCATATTTCTATGTTTCTATATTTAAGTTCCAAGGTTATTGTAAAGTGTTTGTAATTTTAACAGAAGACATGATTTATTTCTTAAATTATATACCTGTCAATCTAAACTGATGCTGCGGGGGGGGGGGGGGGGGGGGTCATGACACAACATTCGGAATTGAAATGTTGCATCATACTGAGTGAAGACATTTTTCAAGGTTGGAGTAAAATATGGTCCCTAATATTTAGGCATCAATGCAAATGCATGCATATATATATTGGTGAAAAATGGAACTTTCAGTTCAATAGAATTTTTGCAAAGTTTTATAAACATATGAGGTTTTGTTTAAGTTTCTGGGAAACATTTGTTAGATTCAACATTAATCATCAACATTTTACACAATTAGAAATTTCTAATTAGACATTATATTGAAAGAAATAATGGAAAATTGCATTGGGGGGGGGGATAAAAGTAAGAAATATGTGTCATTTTATTTCCTATTATTAATTTTATCACACACCACACAAAAAATTGAATAAATTAATTACTACGAAATAAATTATGAAGGACACCTCCCACCCCAAACAAGAATGCTAAATCTCCTTTTTCTTGGCAGTGATGTGGACGAAATTTATTAAAACCAATAAATCACTGAGTTTTGTGGTGTTGTCATTGTCAAATAAGTGCTTGAAATCTAAGTACATATCTGTACAAAAAAAGCGTTTGTTTGCTTCCAGGTTAAACCACACGATATCTAAAACAAGATTTTATGACATTAGTGGCTTCAAAATGGATACCCAAGGCGAAACAAAAATACTTTTGACAAAACTTGACGAAAAGCGGTAGATTGGTGAATAAAAGTGGTAGGCGGGAGATGGAGTGAAAAGCGGTAAACTCCCACCTAAATCGGTAGAGTTAACATGTATGAAATAATAGGTGCGTTTCAGGTTCTACCACTGGTAATTTTGTAACATACAAACAGTAACAATTTGTTACCGGTGGGACTCGATGGTAATGGCACTAGTAAACAATGGTTACCATATCTTACACTCTTTTACAAATAAACTATTTAATTAGACAGTGATTCAATATATTCATTGTTAAATAAAATTGTAACATGTGTAAATTTGGATTTTAAAAGTGTAGACTAATAGATTTAAATTAGAGGAGGCCTCCCAATGTCAATTTCAATAGTCCTGTCCATTGATGTCAAACACAAAGGAATCTGCATGAGATTTACATGCATATGAGGCCTTCTTAGCACCTGACCAATCGTTTGACAAAATTACATTCTGAAAGAATGATCAAGAAATCAACTCAACAAACTTTCAGAGAGATCACAGAAAAAAACAAACAGAAATGGAAATATTACCTGATTACAGCAAAACACATCATATTAATCAAGTTCATGATACTTATACATGTATATTTGAGACAATATCAAACATACCTTTGAGTATGAGATATCGTTTGAAAGTAAACATTACGACACTTGTGCTAAAAATATTTTTAGAGATAACGGTGTAACTTACATTTTCTAAAGAAAAAAAATCAATCAGTCAGTGGACTTACGTTTTGATAATTGGAACTAAATCTTTCGTGCACGTATCTGGAGACGAGACAAGTTTTCCCGACATAGGCCTTTCCTAAAAGAACGACTTTAAGCTGTAACTGTCCATCTTTATTACCACTGGATGCCATAACATCAACTTTTCTGCCCCCGTTTCATCACCGTAGGAAAAACCGAAAGTAAATAATAGTCACTAATAATGAAACCAAGATAGTCAGAGATAAAATTCCCGGATATTGATGACATCTCTTTAGTAAGTTAATTAGGCCTAAGTGTAGCAAAACAGGAAATGTCTAATTATTGTCCGCTTTTCATTAAAGCGTGAATATTTATGCGCTTCTTTCCGCTCGTCCTCTGCCTGTTCCTAATTCTGTATAGGGCTGTATCTATACGATATATCGATACGTGTCGATATACAAGAATAATATCGTATCGAAAAATAACTTCCAATACGTATCGGACAGGCAATATTTCTTCAAATTCTTTTAAAATGATGGGAATTTTAATCACCAAAGATTTTATTTCACTTTTATGAATTAAAACTGATCTATAATTCTATGTTTTACGATTGAAATAACACAGTTTTTATAGTTATTACAAAATATATGCCGGTCAACAATTTTGTTTTAACATGTTGATTTTACAGTCATTAAAAGTTTTAATTTGAAGTGTTATTTGTAATGACAATGGGATAAAACTTTGAAATGGGTAATAAAACACTTAATTTTTTTTTAATGAAATCCATGCATTAAATGGTTTAAAAGCCTCTTTTGATAGACTTGTTTTAGTATCCAATATATCGCATATCGCTTAAAAAAGTATTGTATCGTATCGTATAGAAATTTTTTGCTCAATACACAGCCCTAATTCTGTAGCTGTATCATTTCGCTTAGAACTGCATTTAGCTTTATTACAGAAGAATTCAGGAAACTCCAGGAACATAGTCAAAATTTGCAAATGAAAGATCAGAACACTTCAATCACATTACAAATATTTTTCGACAAAATTAAATATAATGAAAGTTTTTAAAATCAAATGAGATTCAGCATTGAAACAAAAGCTATTGTTATACCCTTATAAATATCCTTCTATATATTTATTACTAATAAAAAGTCCAACAAAAGAAATGTTTATTATGTCGGTCTAACAATTTCACTATTGACCGGTCTTACATAAGAATTGTTAGACCGCAACGTCACTTGTCTGTTACGTCACAATTAATAATCATCGTTCAATATCGGCGACGCGAAAATAGCCGAAGTTAAGAACTAAAAGAGTTGTTGCTAACAGCAAGGTACAAATGTAAGGTAGAAGGGAAGAGTATGTTTTGTGATAAATAATTTTTGTGATGTAATAGATTTATAATTGATTTTGTTCTTTCTCAGCTTGATGTTTTATATTTACTGAAGAAGTCATAATTTTCCATATAAAATAATTGATAGTATAGCGTGTAATAAAATTGATCAATCTTAAGTGAGCAGTGAAGGGTATAACAAAACAGTTATAGACTTTCGGGCAAATATCAAGATTAAAATGTTGCCCTTGGCCTGCGGCCTCGGGCAACATTTTCACCTTCAGGTCCAACAAATCATATGTTGCCCTCATACCCAGTCAATAACTGTATAATTTAACGATACTTCCTAACTTAGAAAGGTGAAAGGCCTGAAATATTCAAATTCAAAGTTTAAATCAAAATTTAATATTTCAATAAATCTAAAACCTAATGAAAGTTGAAATTTAGAAGTTTGAAGTAAATTCTAAACAAACAAAAGACGTAAAATGGTGCTGAACTTTAGACCGTTAACAAAAGTTTAAAATACCAAAATCATTTTTGGAAATTTCAATTTTGAATATTTAAGGTACAAATCTAAAATACTGAACTTTTAAATACTGTTTGGAAATTTGAAATTTAGATTAAATTAAATTTGTGAACTAAAATATTAAATTTCAATAAACCAAATCAGTTTGAGTTTTTGTAGAAATTTTAACTAATACACAGGCAACTTCGCCACATATGATCCACATAATGTGTATCATATGTGAATCATTTGGTTAGTTTCATGTGAGAATCATAAAAGAGAGCATCATACATGTATGTGAATCATATCAAGCAAATCATATGATTCACGTATAATTCACATATAATCCTCATATGAAAGGCAATGCATATGTGGATCATATGTGGCGAAATTGTCTATACATGTATGTTAACATTCTGAAACTCTAAATCATTTTTGAAGTGTTACTAGTCTTGTCCTATGATTCCTTGCACTTCATTATTCCCAATAACGAAATGCAAGGGTACATGGACCACGGGTGTGTTCAATTTAAATTACTTAACCCTGCATACATCATTGAGCACGGACTGACAAAACTGGTGAGTTAGGTTTGCTTTCTCACATTTTTACCCTGTATTTTCTGGATTAAATTAAATATTTTTCATTAATACACAACAATAATTCTACTTTTCTTAAGTATTTGGGTTAAAGTTTACTTTGTGAGCGTGCACATGTGTATCAATCAAACGCGTCCTGAGATTCGTAGTTTCAATAATTTCCAGATAAAATAAGATCTTTTTATTATATTTTGGTGTGAAATGCTATATAAAGATATAAGTCGTTATATTATTTTTATCATTTATTCCAAGCTCTCTGATTGGCTCACACTTGATCACATGATTAAGTATATAACAGCATAAAGACTTGAGTTTCTATTTATAGAATCTGAAAAGCATATCGACTTGATGTTTCTTAAAATGAAGATAATTTTCTGTAAAACAAAAAAAAGTACTGATTTCATCTAAAACAGTGTATGACTAAATGTTTCTGAAAAAATATACTTAATCTTGTATTAATATTTTTTAATGTTCTGTAATTGATGAGACATAACAATGCCTTGAATTAGGATCTACTTTATGTTTGAACATATTGTAAAAAATTGATACAAAACATAATCAAATAAATGTAGTATTTTGAATAAGTAAATCATCTAAATAACTCCATCGATTAAGGAAACACAATTACATAAAACTGCTTCTTTTACATATAGTATTTTGATATCTAGTCTGTAAGTGTTAAAGAGAGGAAACTTGTTGCCTTGTTCCCATTATTTTCTAATTGTGTTTTGTCAACCTATGTAAAAAAATAATATAACAAATGTAGCCCTTTAATTCGGTCAATCCATAGATATATCGACTTCACAGAAAAGCATATCGACCTCATCAAAGGGCTCTATTTATATAATATTATACAGAAAACCTGAGAAAATATTAACTTTAAAGGTACTTGGACACAGATTTGAAGTTATTTATTTTCTCTATAATATTACGACTTACACATTTTAATAGCATTTCACACAAAAATTAATTAAAAATCTTATTTCATGTAAAAGAAATTAAAATTTCAATTTTTTGGCGGGTTTGATTGACACATCCTTGCACATTCACAAATTAATTTTATTCTTAATCCCTAGGAAAAGTGGCAATCTCGTTGTGTATAAATGAAAAATATTAATACTACAATCCAGAAAATTCAGAATAGACATGTTCGAAAGCAAAACAAACACACAATATATTGTCAGTTCGTGTCCGTGCAGTTGTGGTAAGCAGACTGTGACTATTGAACGCACCCGGTGAATTGTAAACATCAACATTAACAGAACTCGTGCTCTGTTTACAAAAACTGTGTACATAACACGAGTGTGCTCGATTTGCTAAACTCTGTACGCAACTCTTAGTTCGGAATGACGATACTTGTGAAGGAGTTTTGCTTTCTAACATCTCTACTCGGAATAAAATTATTTTTCTGGATAAAAATTTAAATATTTCTCATTAATACACATCAAGATTGCCACTTTTCCTAAGGATTAAGAACAAGGTTAAAATTTGTGAAAGTGCAAGGGTGTGTCAATCAAACCCGCCAAAAAAATTAAAGTTTAAATGACTTTTAAATGAAATAAGATTTTTAACTAGAGCAAAGCTCGATGCAAAGCAACGAGTAGGTCTTCCGTCCTGTTTTGACCGGAAGTGACGTCAACAAAAGAAAGCAATGAGCTAAGTCGTCTCCAGTCACTTTATAATTTCAATTTTGCATCAAAACCTTAAAAATAAGCTATTTTTGGCTACTTCCGGTTTGGAAGTGAAGTTGACGGACGGAAAATTAAGTTTTATGCTTTCTGTGACATATGTTACCCAAAAACTTGTCAAGAACGGCAAATATATGCATTTTTTTACGACTTCCGGTTTGACCGGAAGTGACGTCTCCGGACAAATTTTGACGACTTCAATAGATTAAGCTTGACATTTTGAACAACTTTGCTTCTTAGACGTATTACAAATTCTCAATACTTTACGAGATATTTGGAAAAAACTTTTGGTCCCTCTAGATCCCTTAATTTAGGGATCAGCCCTTTTTTCGAGATATCATTTGAAAGATCTTTTAATTCTGCACAAATTTTGTTCTATATATTTTAACAAAATATTTTTAGTTTAGAAGATAAAAAGCAAAATATGTGTAAATTTTCGCTCTTTTAGGCGTTCTAATTTTTGACCCCTGTATGGCGCCATTTTGAATAAAGAAATCGAAAAACAAAAACTGATCTGCACAACTTCAATCCTTCTATTATCTAAAATCAGTTCAATTTCTGCTCCAGCTTTAGCCGTCTCTGAGCCTTTGTCTGGAAACGAAAGCCTATAAATTTTCGTTTAAAGGGAAATAACTCAAAACCGGAAGTGATTTTTTGAAATTTTAGACAACATTCTGATAGAGTTTAGTAACCTCTAGAACCTCTGAAAATTTGAGCGAAATCAATTGAGAAATGAGTGAAATATGAGGCTTCAAAGTTGGCGTCTAGGAAGTAGAAGAAAAAAAAAGAATAATAATCTTTACCAACAGAATCAGTAGAAGGTCTTCCGTTGGAAACGGAAGACCTTAATTAATTTTTGTGTGAAATGCTATTAAAATATATAAGTCGTAATACTATAGAGAAAATATTGACTTCAAATCTGTGCCCAAGTACCTTTACATCTGTGCCCAAGCACCTTTAAATCGATAGTTGAAATATAAGAAACATTCATATTGCACCAAGTGGCATTCAATACTTTTACAAGAGAAATAAATGGAGCTGATAAAAAATCCCAACCAAATTTTTTTGTGAAAGATTTTTTTTTAATTCTGTTCCATTTTGTTGTGACTAGAATGAAAACCCCAGTCTTGCATTTAACTGTCACATGTCCTTATTGCAAAATTTTTAAGACATCAAGAATCCACTAAAAACTTGCAAAACATACATCATTTTTTAATATATAAGCAACTGAGTCGTGTTTTGTCATAATCATAATTTATTGATTATATGTACAACTCCATGATCTTTTCGTAGATCAAACGTTCGAGATCACGTAGGGCGTGGGCAATCCTCATCACGTGACAGGAAGGGACAGTGATTGACAGGGGTAAGTGACCAGACAGGGTGTGCTCTTTTAGGTATAAGTTATGTACAGCCAATGAAGTTCCTGGAAAAATACATTAAAGGTATAAATAGGAAATAAAATGTGAAATATTACAAACAATATTCAGAATTTTGAAAAGATAATAGTATTTTCATTTGATGTAAATACATGTAATTACTCGCTGCTGAAGTAAACGAGAAACTATTTATACAAATTGACTCTCCAAACTGCTTACAAAGAGAAAAGGCATAGAACTTTTTTTTAAAAAGGCAACTTACGTATTTTTGTTATCCCT
This sequence comes from Saccostrea cuccullata, assembly GCF_032062105.1. NCBI lineage: Eukaryota > Metazoa > Mollusca > Bivalvia > Ostreida > Ostreidae > Saccostrea > Saccostrea cuccullata. The sequence continues at coordinate 81,532 of NW_026919032.1, read as the reverse complement.
TAAGTTATCCTTCAGTTATTTAACCGGTAGTGTTGTTGTTGTTGAACAACAGAGGAATGAGGAACAACAAGGCTGAAAAAAAAATTATTTTCATTTAAAAGCTTAAAACAATATAGAGGTACATGTAAAATTAAAACGAATATAACATCTGCTCAAGCTAGTGAAACAATTCTTTTTTAAAGGGATATTAATTTGAATTTCATTTCTTAATTTATTTTAGAAAAGAAATTGTTCAGACTTAAAGAAAAGGGAATGCATACCGAGAAGACCGACTCCACTGCCAAGGATTCCATCGTTTTGGTCGTTGTTATTAATACCAGCTAACAAAAGAGGGTTAATGGCAGGGGCGGGAGCAACTGGCTGTTCAACTGGGACGGGAACAGCGTATGGGATGTACACAGCAGTGCTAGTGTGGTGCTTTCCGGACTTTCCGTATCCTCCGTATCCACCTCCGTAACTTCCGTATCCGGAGCCATATCCACCTCCGTAACTTCCGTATCCGGATCCATATCCTCCTCCGTACATTCCATATCCGCCACCATAGGAGGAGTATCCTGAGGATCCGTATCCTCCGGCCAGGGTGGTGGCCACACCCATAGCCAGAACCAGAGCGATGACGGAATACATGGATCTCATCTGAAATCATTATTTTAAGTGAACATAATATCCAGTATATAGGTTAACTTTGGTAGTGGGATTGGGGCTTAACTATCTGCTAGAAGAAGATGACGACCTTTATTTATATTTTAATGATCGGCGTTTCTAAACATAACAATTAAACTCTTGGAAACAACTCAAATTTCTTGATTTTTTTTTTATTTAGATGTTTTTTTTTAATTTTTAATTTTTTTTAGTAATGTAAATAGAAATGGGGATTTAGAGCTTTTCTATGCTAAAATGTGTACTATGCAAGAAAAACTTATTTGTCCAACCAGATGTACTTACCTTTGCAATTAAAGGCGTTCTGCAGAGATAGCCACTTACCCTACCGGTTTATATACTAACAGCCAATACGTAATTCCAACAAGGAAATCCTGACCTTTTGTCACCTAGGTCAAAAGTGTAATTAAACAACTCTGTTTTAAGAACTCTGGAGCCTATTGCTGAGATATGCATAAACACTGCAAATAATTTGCATTCATCCATGCAATATGATGTTAAATTTCGCTAAGATTTCTCAATGGACAAGGAGACGCCAGGTTGAACGTGCCCCGGGGTCGTGTTTCTTATGTAACGTGCATGTACAGCAGAGTATGCAATCCACCCGACCATTTCCTTTTTTTAAGTTAACATGACTGATATCTTTTTCTATTGAATTTAATCTTTGTAATTTACACGCACTGAGTTTTTAAAGTAGATGATTTTACCATTTTCTACGAAACTTTCTTAAGGTAGGTCCGTACTTTCAAAATTTTCTGTCAAACCAATAATTTTTTAATTTGAATACCTTAAATAAATCATAAACTAACTAAAACACCCATAAAAGACATATATTTGCAGGTTAGCTTTCATACAACACGTCTCAGAGTACAAACCTCTAAAACTTCCACAGCCAAATTTGATCCTAAAAAAGTGAGACATCATATTTCATTTAGCTAGGCACCAAATCACATTAAATTTATGTTTTAACTTAGGAAAATCAAAAATATTCATTTGCCAAAAGAATATTTGAAATCTTTATCGGAAAACATTAACAAATTAATGTTGAATTTGCCCACGTCTTTCAGAAAAAAATCTCAAAAATTCTTTATTTTTAATAATATTTCTCAAAATCGAAACTGTTTATGTGCCATTTTTTCTTTAAAAATATTAAGAATTATATCTCAGGTTAACAAAAACACATAGTTTATTATGCTTAACCAGATAAATTTTGAACACGTATACCCCCATATTTGAAATATCAATTTTCAATCATTCTTTGCAAAATTTTTAGAAAAGTAAAATTCATAAAGATGATATAGGCTTTAAAAGAATTCAAAATAGATCTCAAGTTAGTTTGTTTAAAAAAGTTAAAAAGCATTAGGCCCATAAAGCAATAAAGAATTTTGTGTCTGGGTATGTAATAAATGATAAATAATTCCTATGGACAGAGTGCAAAGTGTTAAAATTTCCATAAATTGCTCAATGACATCATAATAAACAAATACATACTTGCTAAATTATTTTCAATCATCCAAAAAGATTTTTTCAACAGATAATTGATAATTAGAATTTTATATTGGTGTGTAAAATTAAAACCGGATCCGTAAAAGTGTGGACCTTCCTTAATAAAACTATTTGTTTAAACATTTTTTTCTAGTTGGCTATTGTTCTAATTAAAAAACCTTTGCCACACATATGCCATTGTATATCAAAGATTTAATTAAGTCACAGTTATCAATAACATGTGGTTGCAAATTTACAAACATAAATTCATTTTGTAGAAACATACATGTAATTTTGTATATACATATTTCTCTCAGAATGTGTAATTTTCATAAGAGAAAAGAGTTTATTGTCTGCTGATCTTGATGAATAAACTTTTATACCCAATATCAAATTTTATCTATTGGAGATATTGTTTGCACCAAAACCTTAGATTAAGGTAGTCCGATCCTCAGGTTTATAAAATTAGCAGTTAAGTAATCAAAAATACTCATAAAAGTATCTCTGAATCCACAGAGTTATGTAAATTTATCCACAGTATTTCTTTAAAATTAAAGATCAAAGTTAATCATATTATATAGGGAAAATTGTCAAATCTCCAATATTTTTGCAGAAAAAGCGAATTGGAATCTCAGCAATGCATTTTATAATTGCAAATTGATCAACAAATATATTTAAGGTTAAAAAAGGATACACTGTAGGTATCCAGGCATTCAGAGAAATTGTCATGATTTTTATACTTATTTGGTATTTTTTGTCTTAAATTTCCATCATGTATTCTATAATACATAGTGTAAAGGCTTTTGCTATCATTGCAAGACACTTCAAATCACTGCTTATTTCATATCATGCTGATAAGCATTGGTATCTAACGCTGGATTCAAGAAAATCTTATTTCTCTAAAACTGTATTATTTTTTTTTCCTTTTATAGGGTACAATTGTCAACTTTTATAAGACCTTTTCTAAGACTCCAAAAACCTTGAATCTTTTAAAGATGAATAAGATGAAAATTGTTGCATGAAAAAATTTCATTTTCAAGCTTCATTTTGATGCACTTCAAATTAAATATTAATTTTTGGAGTTATCCTTCCTGGCTGAGGATCGGATATCCTTAACAAAACATTTTCCATCTTGGGTCTCCAGAAGCGTAAGTTTGAGCTTGGATGAGAAATTTACGATTAAACTTTTATAGTTTATTTATCTTATATGTTTCCAAAATTCATTGAGCATGGAATTAATAATCCTTTTGTAATTACTTGTAAATCTGGTAGAATCTTGGAGAAAACTTGATGGTTCGAATACAGCAAGAGGACATCCATTTATAATTTAGACACATATCTTTAATTTCCCATGGTGTTACAATCATTAATACAGTGATTACATGTAGTATTAAAGGTTAATACCAGACTTTTGCAGTGATATTAAATGCATGAACTTTTATATTGTTTAATAAAAATCCAATTAGCATTCTTCACAAGTTTGAATATTATGAAAACATCATGACAAAAACCCAAAAGGTTTCATTAACTTCTTGCTTACATCTATTTAAAATTATAGAATACATGTAACATGACTGATATTTCCTCCGTTAACCAAATAAACTGTCCAAAAGAGGGAAAAAAAAAGGGGAGGGGCTAGTAAAGACCACAAAATCCTCGTTCATTGAAGTTCCACATCTGCACCTTCCCTTTTTGAAGGATGTTGCTTTTCATAGCGATAGATGTAAATGTATCTTCAATAATGCCGGTCAGTTTGCTCATCCCTGGCCCTATTATAACCCTTTCATACATGTAGCAATCCTGTATAGATTATAGTTTTTGGTTTGTATTGTGATTTAATCTTTGCAAATGGATTTCTAAAAATTGGTCATGGTCTAATTCTTAAATATGCAGCACGTTTTACACCCTATGTAAACTATGGTTACAGAATAAGAGATATAAGAACAAAGTTTTTTAATTGTTATTGGGAAAAAAACTTTATTTTAATAAATTGATACTGTGTAACAATGCAGAACAAACAGGGGTCAGATCATGTGAAATACAGTAAATCAACATGGATATATGCACATAATCTTTTTTAAATGTATATATAATATTTTTATCTCTGACCAGTACAAATAAAAATTATTCATAAGATAAAAGGGAGAAAAAGAGAAAAATAAGTAAATTGTCTCCATCTTCACATAAATATTTAGATCTGCATATTAATAGTATTGCAACATTATCCTTTTGTAGCATAAACTTTTAAACCTGATTTTTTTTTCAACAATTTAAAAACAGACTGGAGAACTGCACAATGTGAAAAAATATGTCAACTTTGATAAGAACAAAGAATTATCTTAAAAATCATAGCTGTAACATATATTCTACTGTTGTGTAAACAGAGAGGGAAAAATTAAAAAAAATATACATAACACACAAACATAAAAATCTGAAATATTAACTATATTTTACAATATTTATCACAGTTTCTAGATCATATGCAATTAATGAACCTCAAAGGTGCATTAAAAATTAATTATGATTGAGTCATAGTAGTCAATACATGCACTCACACAATGCATTAAATAAAAATATAATACCTAAAAAATAGATGTGTATTTTTCAATAATTGATGATATGAACTTTTTTAAAAACAGTGATTATACATAAACTGAACACAAACTAAAATGAACATAAAATCTGTAAATTACATTAACAAGTTAATTACTTTTAAAGGCCAGTAGATATGTGATTATATTCATGACGTATATGGACCACCATACCTATATATTTTTCTCATGATAAATAACGTAAAGTATATATTCAATGACATTAATTTTGTTTATATGGTACATGATAAGGATTTTAAATTCTCCAGTAGTTGGGTCCAATACATTAGATACAATTTGAAAGAAATATGTGTACAAGTCCTTTAAACAGGGAACTAGAACTGTATAAAATACCACTTTTTAATAACTATGTTAACACTTCTTAAAAGTAGTACATTTTTTTCTCTGAAATAATCATTTTTAATTAGTAACAATTGAAATATATATATTTGGTAACATTTCGTTATTTATATTTGGACGGATGTTCATTAATAAGTCTTTACACAATGGGACTTTAAACAAGTTTCATACCATTGTGTCAGGGCACCAGCTTCACATAATAATACATGTCACAACTTAAACAAGAGGCCCAGGGGCCACAGCGCTCACCTGAGCACATCGGGCTTGAAAAGGCGTTCATCATTTGAACAAACTAGAATCTACACTACCTGAGGATGATTCCATATTAGTATCACTAATCATAGCTTTGAAGTACTTGAAAAGAAGATTTTAAAATGTTTCCCTATATATCCCTATGTAAAACTTGGGTCGGCCATTTTGGCCCCACCCTTTCCCCAGGGCCGAGGGTCATGATTTGAACAAACTTGAATCTACACTACCTGAGGATGATTCCACATGAGTTTGATCTTTCCTGGCCCAGTGGTTCTGAGAAGAAGATTTTTAAAGATATCTCCTATATATTCCTATGTAAAACTCGGGTCGGCCATTTTGGCCCCACCATTGCCCAAGGGGTCATGATTTTTTGAATCTACACTACCTGAGGATGATTCCATATGAGTTTCATCTTCCCTGGCCCAGTGGTTCTGGAGAAGAAGATTTTTAAAGATTTTTCCTATATATTCCTATGAAAAACTTGGGTCGGCCATTTTGGCCCCACCCTTGCCCCAGGGGTCATGATTTGAACAAACTTGAATCTACACTACCTGAGGATGATTCCACATGAGTTTCACCTTTCCTGTCCTAGTGGTTCTTGAGAAGAAGATTTTTAAAGATTTTTCTTATATATTCCTATGTAAAACTAGGGTCGGCCATTTTGGCCCCATCCTTGCCCCGGGGGTCATGATTTGAACAAACTTGAATCTACACTACCTGAGGATGATTCCACATGAGTTTCATCTTTCCTGGCCCAGTGGTTCTGGAGAAGAAGATTTTTAAAGATTGTTCCTATATATTCCTATGTAAAACTAGAGGCCATTTTAGCCCCACCCCTTGCCCCGGGGGTCATGATTTGAACAAACTTGAATCTACACTACCTGAGGATGATTCCACATGAGTTTCATCTTTCCTGGCCCAGTGGTTCTGGAGAAGAAGATTTTTAAAGATTTTTTCTATATATTCCTATGTAAAACTTGGGTCCCATTTTGGCCCCACCCTTGCCCCGGGGGTCATGATTTGAACAAACTTGAATCTACACTACCTGAGGATGATTCCACATGAGTTTCATCTTTCCTGGCCCAGTGGTTCTGGAGAAGAAGATTTTTTAAAAATGCCATTAATTTTTAACAAATTCATGATTATCTCCCCTTGGAAAAGGGCGTGGCCCTTCATTTGAACAA